>NW_020449374.1:81494-139166 GCF_003343035.1 Apteryx rowi | reverse complement strand
AAAAAGACACATCCAAATAAGTGAGTAAAGAGGAAGAGAAGGAGAGGGAGGAGAGATGGTAGAAGAGTATGATGGATGAAAAACTTGACATGCCTTTAAAAGTAGAGATAAGACACTTGTTAAATGGAATAATGTCATTTGTATTTTTAAATTCCTGACTTTGGGGTAATCGAAGCTGAGGGCTAAATTGTGTTGCAAAGGCTATTCAAAGATAATTTATTTACATCTACTCTTTCCTAATTGGGCAATGAGAGGACAAATGGACTTGATTACAAGCCTACTGTGATAACTTCCCTTTTTTTCTTAACGAAGATGTATATTAGCTTTTCTGTCACCTTTAGTTATGTGTGTTGTCTCCAGAATTATTTATATGTACGCACACATGTATACATGTAAACACATCTATGTCAAAAAAAAAATATATATATATCAGCCAGCTGTTCTTTCAAAAATCATCACATTTTATTAGGGTTAATGGAAATGTCCTGTGAGACCTCAAAGCAAAACACAAGTTATCAAATGGCTTCCATACATCTATAAAATAACAAGTCTGTAAATTTTTTTAATGGGAGGATAGCTGCAGGAGAAAGTATTTTGATAATCAGACTGATTGTTAGTATTTATTCATCTTGGGATTATAATTTTATAAAACATTTGGTAATGATTTTATGCATTAACTCCAGGAGCCTGGACAATTAGACTGTTGGTAGCTTCAGTTATCCAGAGAATTTGGAAGCAATTAGGTTTTTTTACCCAAGATGTCAGAGATGGCTAAAGTACAAAGAAAAGATATATCCCTAGGTGTCAAAGGCCTTGAGAATTAATGACGATGAAATAAAAAATACGAAAATGATAATGTACTGAAACTGAAGCATGGCAACAAACCTATGATGGTTCTTGTAGCCACGAGAGAAACATGACAGGCAGAAGCCACAGTCCTTGGAAAAAAAAAACGTGGAGTGAAACAGCTAAATTAGTAATAAACAATGAAGTTTGCAATTGCTTTTCATCTACATTTCTCAAGTCCACTTGATTTCCACAAATGATTGTAGAAAGAAAGATACCTGGGACTTAACACAGAAAGATGAGTAAAGTTTCAAAAGATCTTTGTTTATTTGACAATTTAGTCACTTCCTCTATAGAATGAATGTTGGGATATTTCTTTTCTGAATGCCTAGGTGTATAATATAGACTAAACCAATGATAATATTTACACTTATTATGATTCTGACAGATTTTTTTCCGCATTGGGTATCTGAAAAATCAGAGATTTATACTTACAAGACCCTTCAACCCTATAAGAAGTCGTAAATCAAGGATGAAGTAAATTGTTGGATTAGTATGGACAAACCTAGTCTTGACATTCTGTATGACTTATAAGTAGCAGAAAGTATTTTTGAGAGCAAAGCCAAACATTTGAAAACTAGAGATCAAAGACTTATCTTCTTTATAGACTTCTCTTTCCCCCAAAACTCCCTTTGGGGTTTGAGCACAAGTTTTCTATTAATTTAAATAGGCTTAGAAGACTTAAGAGTGCTTCAAGATGAAGTTTTCTTTCAGACACAAATTGCTGTTTTCCATTTCCTCTTGCGATCTTTATCTTTTCACAAGCACATGAAGTGAGACTGTATGAGCTTCTAGCCAACTGAAGACGAGGGTGTTTTTTGTGTTTTTTTTTTTTCCCCCCGTTTTCTGGCAAACCCATCAGAAAGGTTTCCCAGTATTGCTCCCTGCAGCAAGATGGTAATAGGTATGCATAAAACCCATCACATGCAATTAAAATTATAGTTTGAATACCGTGTTATACATAACACTGCTTCTGCAGTGTGCCAGTCTGTGCGTGAAAAGCACATAACTGATCATTAAATCTAATACCATGTGTAATGGTTACGTTTGTATTGTATGACACGGATGAAAATAGCCTGTGAATGTGTGAGCCTTCCAGAAACAATAACCAATGAATTTCTGTGTAACTTCTTGTAAATAATGCATGTTGAACTAATAATAAAATTAGGTTAATAAAAGAAGGCTACCTGACTCAAAAGTGCTGTATATTGTTCTCTGCAAGTATAAGTTATCTTAACCTTGTAGCTCAAATGCTGTGACACTAACCTTTTGTCACTGATGAAATAGTTTTATTATTGTCTTTGATAGTTGCAAGAATAATCAAGAAAATAATAGTTACACCCCTCCACCCACCCCCCGGCTTGGCTTTTTAGGGTGGACTGAGAATCAAGGTTGTGGAAATGTCAGGGATGAATTTGTGCTACTGTTCTGTCACCGAGGAACTGTGGCTCATGAGCATGGAAGTGATTTATGCTGCTGGAACCTGTTATCTTGTGAAGCTAAAGAGCCAGCAATATTGCTAGTTGTTGCAACTTAGTGAAATCTTGATGTATACTCCTGCAAAGAAGGATTCCATTGAACTCAAAAGCTGTGCTTTGCATTAACTTTCAGTTTGTTTGGGTTTTTTTCAGTATTAACAAGTTAGGGATGTCTTATAATTGGGTTTTYGTCTTATGTTTGTAGGAAGATGTTTGCAAAACCTTGTATGATGATTTATGCTGGGATTTGTGGGTGAAATCCTGTATGGTAGTCACTTTGGGGAATTTTAAGTAATGTCATCTGCTTTTAGAGTTGTGTGGGGGGGTGTTTTTGTGGGTGTTTTTTTTTTTTTTTAATGATGTTATTTGGTGACCTGGATCCCATGGTGGTGTTGAGTCCAGTCCCTGGGATCATCCTCCCCAGAAGAACTGCTCTGAAGATGTAGAGGCAGATTTCCCATTCTCTCCTAACCTCTCTTGCAGCTGATGCAGGAGGCTTTGTCTCACCTCTGGCCGGGATTGACACACCGGCACTAGTTCTTGGGTATCTTCAAATTGCTTTAAGTTACTGCCTCTGCCTCAGCACCGGGAGACAGAGAGGTCACCTCTGCGTGCTCTCCCTTTCCTGGACTATGCTGTGTATTACTCACCCACAGCATCATGCAAGTACCTCTACACAAAAAGTAGGTGCAGTGGAAAATAAATGATACCTGGATTTTCTCAAAGCCTTTGGCAAAGTCCCTCTAAGAGGCTTTAAAGGAAAAAGAGAATAAGTTGACTTGATGTGAGTGGTATGTTACTTTCATGGATCAAAAACAAACTAAGAAGGAAAAGACAAGTATAAATAGCTAGTTACAACAGGGGAAAAGGTTAACAGTRAAAAATGCCAATTACTTTGGAATAGGACTTAGACCACAAAGATAAATTTATTAATCAATGATCTAGGAAGGAGTATTAATGGAAGGAAGAAAAAATGTCACACTAGGTGATAGATCATTTGGGAAACTGTTCCAGAAGAACTCAACAGAAGCAGGTAAATGGCAGATTTAGGGTTGATAAATAGAGAGCAATATCTGCATGGTGGAATTGCATAAACACTTGTTTCTAGGTCCTAAATTAACTGTAAGAAAATTACTTGCCTGCTATTGTAAGCTAGCAGKAAACATCTTTTAACTACTCAGAAATGCTCAAAAAAACAAGGAATATATATAGATGGAATAGAAAGCATCAAAATGATTAAAATTATTTAATAAGCATTTCAGTGAGAGCACAGCTATGCTACTCTGACATATAAAATAGTAAATCAAGTAAATGGAAAATCAATAAATTTAACATGGAGATGAGATTTAATACTCATTTAATGAGATAATATTTTTCTTATGCAAAGAAAAAACTCAGAGTTTAAGGACTTAAAATAAGATTCTTTAGTATCAATACAAAAAATGTCCATAGTTGTTGTTAAATGGGTTAAGGGAAATACATAGAGGTTTTCAACTTTGTTTTACTCTGACATAAATGGTAGACACAAGAAAGGAAATTAAATTCTCCATAACCTGTACATAGGGATTCTTGAATCTTTCCCTGAAATACCCTAAGCAGGCAACTATCCAAAGACTCTATAGAAAAGACTGGTATAGAATAAAGCTTTTAGGTTTCTATCTTAGGAGCTTCTGTCTTTTAGTTTGTGGTTTCTGGGAGAATATGCCTGAAATAAAAAGCTCTGTGAAGTGAATCATGTCTGGGACTATTCCATATTTGAGGTTTTGTGTTTTGCAATATATTGCTGCATTGATATCTATATTCTAAGCTGTGTTATGATAGTCTTTGAACCTGCAAGATCCTGGAATATTTAGTCTAATTAGATTTTTTTCACCTTGCATGTTTTAATGTTTGTCCCTTGTAAGGTGCCAAAGCTCGCTGTTTGATCTATGACGATGACATATTGCATTAAACCTTTTATATTTCAGAGAATTTAGTAACGATTAGTGAGACTTTCATGCTTTTACAAGGTAACAAATGTTCCTTGTACATATTCTAAGATCATCAAAGAAATGTCAGTCTTACAAAAATCTCCCTGGGAATTATTTACCTGCTGGGGCATGGGGGGGTGCCTGAGCTGAAGAGGAGAAGGAGAGAAGGCAAATCGTCAGTGTGAATGTCTATGACTTCGGTTTATCTGTGCTCGGGTGTGTTAGTACAGCCTAAAAAAAGCTAAACTTGGGGATCCTCCCCAGCTTTCTGCTAACCTGATGGTATGGATGAACGAAAACATCTGTCGCTTACTTAGCCGGTATTTACAATGAGATTTTTGTGCAGCTGACTAGTGGAGAGCTATGCCTTTCCAAAGAAATTATGCAGGAGTGTTTATTCATCACCACCTGCCGCTTTGAGAGCAACAAGATGTATAGCTGGTACGTGGCTGAGAAATATAAACGTCCAAAAAGGAGAATGGATAAAGGGGGAAAAAATAGAGCAGAAATTGTAAGTGCACAGAACTACGTTTGTCATCAGTTACATGTCAGTTGTATTTGGAAGAAATACTGCAGGACTGCACGGAAAATATCAGAAATACCAGTTTTTTTAAAATTGTTAGGTTAACTTTTACAATATATACTTCTACAGAGAGTTTAATAAGGTAAAAAATGCCAAGGTTTTCAACATACAATTTCAGAGTGATTATATTTCGAGATCACTGGGCTTCTCCAGTGATTTATTTTATTTTATTTATTATTACTTTTGAAAGACCTTATTCCAAAGCTTATCTCTTTCTTCAAATTTTCTGTCTTGTTTCCCTTCCTGGTTGGGTAGCTTCTGATATTTGAAAATAAGACTGATACACTCATATTATCATAAGGAAAGGCCTGCTATGCCTGCTCATAAGTCTGATACAGGGCGTAATCTTGTCAGTCATTTGGTTGGAGTTGGGGCTGCTGGGTCTATGGATGCTTGGGGTGGGCGGGGGCTGTTTTTCCAAGCAAAGAACATATAGATGCAGAGCCTCTACAGTACGTATTAGACCTGTACTATTGCTCGGCCCTGTCTGCTTCTAGCAAGAGCTGTAGATTGAAATGCAGCTTGAGTACTTCAAATCCAGCAAGGTACCATTCTGCATATGATAGAAAGTAGCGTGTATAAAATGTGGACTTGTAGAAACTTGAACAAAATGAGTAAGTTATTTCAAAAGGCATGTTCAAACTGGATAAAAGTATTCAGGGATATCAAACCTAAATTACAAACACTTGTATTTTAAGTAATGGTGATTTGTGTTCTGTGGATGACCGTGGTGGTGGAGGGCTGGATCACTCAGCACTGGAGATGGGCTTCAAAGCTGCAAATAGCCTAACTGCTCAGGAGGTCAAAAGGCTACTAAGCAGAGCTTGGTTTATTGCATTTTTATGAGTTTACTTTTCTCTTTACTTGCCTCATCAGAAAAATAGTGGCTTTAATACACAAAAAGTCACTTTCTTATTCAAGTGGAATTAAGCACTTCTATAAGATAGACTATTGTAATGGCAGGGTTTAGCTGTTTTGTTTTTAAGGCATTATAATTAACCCTTAGTGTGACTGTATTCAAATAGTCATAATGGAAAAACGTAATGAGTATGCTAGTTCTGTCTCCCGTTGCATAAAAGCTGCTAGGTTTTAACTAAGTTAACTGTTCTCTACTTGCATTTCTGCAAGTCAGGCTTGGTAAAGCCTGCTGAAATTGCAGTTCTAACAGTCTGCAAAAGTTTGGGGAAGAACAAGAGCATAGTAGTGCATATCATGATACTTGTGGCATTAGGAATATGGTTTTAAAACACTTTTCAGTATTATTAAAAGTTCTGCTGCAGGATGRCGAGCAGTTGGCTTTGTGGTAGGGTGCAGATGGGGAGAAAATAATGATGGTGTTGAGTTGAAAGGTCAGTGTAGTAATGTTTGGAAGAGTTTGGTTGAAGGAGGGAGCCTTCCCCAGAGGAGGACAAAAAAACAAAACAGAAGCTATCTTCCTTAAATCCTGCATGTTACTGTTTTCAGTCATACAGCTTTTTGGTGAGCTTCACCTGGCTGCTTATAGTGCTACACTAGATACAGTAATTAAAATTTTTATGTGTCAGGCAGCTGGCAGACAGCTGGGGGTGGTGGGGAAAAGCAGGTAATTACATGCCTGGCTTGTGACCTGCAAATCCTCTTCTTTCTATTAAAATCTGTGACAGAATGAAGCCCAAATTAAATAACTCAATAGGAAATTCTTGAATAATCCAATGTTAAAGGTCGTTTAGTACAAAAGTGTAAATGTCAAAGAAAAATCCTCTCAGACCAACTTTGATGTAACTATGTTAATTGGGAATGTTATTTGTTGTGATATTTCTCAGGGAAATGAGTAAACTAATCACAAAATTTGGTGTGTACCTACACATTAAAAATAAATGTTTTTTCTAATTATATCAAATCCCTGGGGTTTATAGAACTTTCCATGGTTAAATACAGTTTTTTTTGTTTTTGTTTTTTAATAGACTTTTATACGTTAGCCTTCAGTAGCTAATGAGAAGTGATTAACTCAAGGATTATATCAAAGATTCTTCATGAACTAAGATATAATTTAATAAATTTCACAGGATGGTCACGGTGAAGACTTAAAATGTCATGATTTGTCCTAGTTTAACAATAAAACACAGTGGAAATGCACAAATAACGTATTGAGTTAATCTTTATCACTCATTATGCCCAGTATGGATAAAAATCACCAGCCAAGAAAGTCTCTCTACAGTATAAATTACATGCTTGTAATTTTATAATCCTTTGGCAATAGTAAACAAACACTCCGGTCACTTTCTGTCCCTTTACTGGGATATTAAATATATTGGTGCATGCTTCAGTTTTCATGATTGGATTCTTGTTAATGGGTTCACACTTCGGAGAGTTTGCAAACAAACAAACAAAAATTTTGTATGGCTGACAATTTAGGTGCAAGTCCGATAGTTTAGGAAAAGACACAAAGACTGTCTTATTTAATTTAAGGCTACAGGAATAACACTTTATTCTCACCCTCCAAGAATCTCAGTCCACTCCTTCCCCAAATGCCGCTTTCTTAGAAGATTGCCCTCCATAGTATACCCTCTGCTGCAGGTGGAGTGCAAGTCTAAAAGGTGAGCAGAAATATATCAAAGCACCAGCTTACCTGGGGCTGTATCATCCCACCTCATGCGGAGTTCAAATAAATGATTTCTCCACAGAACCCACTGTATTTGGCGAATGGGATTTGAAACCTGTGTGGTTACCCGTGTAGCTGCCATGTTGCACGCCATGCTTTAACGCTGGCCTCTTCTCCATGTGGTCACTGGGATTGAGTTCACTTCTGTAACAACAACAACAGAATCCTAGCTCTTCTCCAACTGTTCAGCCAACGGCTATTCTACAAGGATAGTTATAACAGACATGCTATTGCAAGAACCTGCATTTCTTGCAAGAAAAGCAGCGATTCCCCCAACCATAAGGTGACTGAAGAGAGCTTGACTTTCAGCTCTGTGTTCTGCCAGGCAGTCCCTCATGTCATTCCTGCTCTTCAATTTAGCTTTCCGGACATTGGTACTAGTGCATTTTCCTTTTACTTCTACTTGTGGGGAAACTAGATTAGAGAGGAGAGAAGGGAACAGTCAGAGGAACTATAGAGATGAAAGATGGTCTCTCTGTGGTATTGTCCAGTGACTCGCACTCCAATAGTCTTACAGAGGTTTCTCTTAAAATCCCAGAGGACAATTCCAGTCCTGAAAGAGTGAAAACTCATATTTATGAACGAATTTTGGAAAAGATATCTGAGCTCTGATTTTTGGTATTTTGCCTCCTTTGCTTGTTTAAACTTTTCCAAAACATAATAGCGTGAGAGCACTTTCCAAAGTTCAGAACTTGCCTGTGCAGACATTTCCCCTCTGCTGTCCTGCGGCAATCTCCGGATGCTTTAAGAGGGCTGCTCTTCTTTGCCTGTCTTATGTTCATCCCTGCCAGTCTTCTAGGCTTTTCAGCTACCTAATAAGCAGGCTTACTAAATCTCTTTAAATTACTTCATCACATTTTTAACAGCGTTTGTATTTACATAAACTGCCATATTCCGTCTAAAAAAATTGGAGAACGTGACTTGGCAGCACGTTCACACTCCTTCCTACATCAGTTCTTCAGCACTGGCAAGGTGATCTGGGAAGACGAAAAGCTTAAGGACTGTGGTTTTAGCCTCTGGGCTGCATTAACCTAGATTCACTGAATCGAAGACTGCTTGATGAGAGACCTCAGAGGTGACATATGGCACACCCTATACTTGACCCAGTTCCTAGTAATGGAAAAAATGGTGCCTTTTATAAAATTCAGAAGTTAGTGAAAAGCTGAACACAACGAGCAATCTTAATATGTTATGCCACCACTTCTAAATCCTGATTGGTTGTCTGTGTGGTCTCTTTTTTGTTTTGTTTTGCTTTTGTTTTTTGTTCCTATCGGAATTTTTTTCAGGTAAACAGAAGTGCCTCTGGTCATACTCGTTTTTTCTGCTTGAATGTTACTTTCCTCTGTTTATGACCATGCATTTGCATGAACTGTGAAAGTTTTGCATCACTATCTAGATGTGCATCAAGATGTATATCCCTGACCAAAATGTATATCTGACAGAACAAATCAGTGACAAAGTAGACTGACATGACTGCTTCAGACTGTAGTGTTTTACTTTGTGTGTTTTTTTTTTTTTAAAAAAGTGTGTGCATATATGTAAATTGCAATTGTTCCATTGAAGTGCAGAGATCCGCGAGAATTTTAACTATGCAATTGTAACACAGTATTAGTGTGGCAACCACACTAAGACAATGCAGCAATTCTCACTGATTTCCCATTAATTCTATATTAATGATATTCTGATATAATCTTGATAGTATAATCCTAATGCATTTCATACCTACTAACATTTGAATTAGAGCTGCACTTCTGTTAGCTTTTTGCAAGCTAGATTTTTAATAGAGTATAACAGAAAACAGTTCAAAATATTAAGAAATTCTCATTATTTCATCAAGGAAATCCGATTATCAATTAGATACTTACAGTCCTGCTTTGTTAGGAGGAGTGATGCCGACTTTGAGGAAAAGGGGAAAAAAAAGCATGTATGTATATCACTGGTGTGAATGACAGCACACAACTTGTTCTGTTCGCAGTGCTATAAACCTCCTTTGCTCACAGTCTCTCATATGGTAACCTCTATTCAGCCATAAAAGCACTATAATAATTGTGTATTATGATACAATGAGGTAAAGCAACCCAAGTATAGAATGAAGTGGCAAAATATTCATGCCCATCATAAATGGCTGTAACACAGATTCAGGATGCCATGGTAAAAGTATTGTTTGTATCTGTTTTCTAAGCTGCTTGTAATTGTGTCACACATTATCTGAATCTCCATTTATATTTACATGAGAGAATACTCGTGAAGGTATATAACACTATTTTGTAAATATTTATTATAACGTGGGATTCCTTATGATAAGCTTAGCAATATTAACTTCTCTCTGTGTTTTTTTCCCCATGTTTGAAATTATTTCACAACATAGGTTCCCAGCAGATAATTAGCAATCCAATGATACATTATTTTATCAAAAAATACTTCAGTACGTTGGATATAGAAGTCTCAGAGTAGTACAACTCTGGAGCATCAGGATGGGGCTTTCTGTAAAGTTCAGGAGTGACAGAGCCTAATGACTTGGTTGTAATAATTCTCTCTTGGATCCCATTCAATCCCATTATAGCTGAAGAAGGCCATATGCTTTACAACTGATCTAATTGGATTTTATTTTTATTTACTTATCTATTTTTGTAACTGGGGATTGGTTAGGATCCACATATAGTAGTGGGGAAGGAGATYTGCCCTGCATGTAAGTATAGGTATCAGCTTAATGCTTTAAATTAATGGAGGGGGAGGAACCCACAAAGCTTTAAAAATCAATTTTCAAAGCTGTTAAATATGCTAAATTCTAATTCAGGATAGACTATTCTTTAAGGATTTTTTTTCTTTTAAATCATWAAAAAAAAGCTCATTCTCAAAAAATTTCAGCTATATTTCATGTATCAAAAGAGCATTAGAAAAGTCCCCTTAAATTCCAGACTGATGTAAAATCCAGAAATATTTGATTTAAAATACAAACACGTACGTAAAACAATTTTTAGCATGCTTCTAAGATCTGTTGAACCTCATACTCAGGGTGAGTTTATCCACTGTGAAACAAATAAGAACAATGATGGCTAACTTCTCCAYGGCTACCCAGATGTGACTGAAACTTGCTGGGTTATGCTTATTTTGCCAAAAATACTATTAAAATACTGTTGGTCTACATTTTTTCAGCATTAAAACTATAAATAGCCTTGCAAAAATGGAACAAAGCATCTTTTCTGAGACCTTAATTTTATTGTCTGGGAGGATTATCTGTAGCCTTTGACTTTCAGAAGTCAAATTTACGCACCTTTACTTACTTGATTTAATACATAGAGTGCTATGAGTTCAACATTCAGTAATGACTGATTCTTTAATGAACTGTGCGCAGATTGTGGCATCCCCTTTGTATGCTCCTGCTCTTTCTGCCTTTCATTTTGGATGCACACYGGCTTCAACAGAGTAAGATTGCACTACGAGAAGGCAGACTTGCCTTGAGGTGTCTGCTGGTTATAAGCAAACCTCAGCTCCAAGATACTAAAACAGGCAATGTATTTTGAAGTCAAGGACTGCTGCCAAAAACACTCTGCTTCTGAAAACRTCCTAACTCCTTCTCCGATGACCTTAGTGAATCCGGTAGCTTTGGTAATTTGGATTTCAGTTCCTATAGCCACAGAATGAAAGAGATCTTTGTGAAAACTTGGACTTGAAGTGCTTGCAACTATATCATCTAAATAAACACTGCACGTTATACCATCTACAAGTCATCAGGGATGATGTGCTTTAGAGGTATAAGGAGAGATGTTTGTAATGTCTTCTGAAGCAAAAGATTCTGAAACTAGAAAACTCAGGTTTCAGGTTTTCTTAATACCAAGTAATATAATGCAGGTCATTCGTAGACGATGGGGTTGATTTTCTCCTTGCACTTGCACAGCTTATGCAGTAAGAAGTAAAAACAGAACTGGCTTTCCTCGGTGTACCGTTTCCTTTCTTCTCCTCCTCCTCCCTTCCCTCTCCCACACACAACTTGAGCCGTAAATTTATGGATGAAAAGCTTCAGCACTGTTGACTCAGTTGTCAATAGAAGGAAGTCCAGAAATTCTCAAGTGAGTTGGTTTTGTTGTTCTTCTCTATTTCCTGAGATCCTGGGACTGCTTCCTATAGTAACTGTAGTCTTTTAAGTGGTTCAATCAAGTCTTGCTGTCATTGCCAGTGCAACTGCAGTTCTAATATAAAGTAAAATGTCGGCCTTTAGTGTGTAACCAAGCTAAGCAGCCCAGCTGTGTTAAGTACTTAATACGTAATCATTGCTATTTTGAATGGTTTGAAAAAAAAGAGCTTTCCCAGAATGAAATCAAAAAAGTTTGTTTTTTTCCCTGTCTCTAATCACATGCTTGTGAAACTGTTTCTGTAGCCCTAAATGAAAAATCTTGAAATCCATGAGAGATTATTTTCTTCTAATGTGTGTTAGGAAAATGGTACAGTACTGCTTAGTTTGGCTGCCAATCTGTCTAAGATGTTGAAATGTAGTATGTTGTACAGAGAGGTGTAATAAGGTATCAGGTTACCATTCCAGTTATCTATAGTGGCGCTAAAGGTCAACAAAAGTGTGTGTGCGCACATGCACATGTATATCGTGTATGTGTGTGTGTGTATGTAAATATACTAGCACTCTCTGCACTGCAATGTTGATATATCTTTAGGGCAATGTAGCCTGCTTCATAGAGCACTGGACATGAAATCAGGGTAGTTAAGTTCCATCCAAAGCTTTGCCTCAGTTTCAGTCTTTTTCACAAAAAAATCAACTGTCTTTGTAAAGCACCCTGAAATGTAACACGTGATGTATTTGTCAAGTGTTTTGCTTTATTCTTCTGAAAGGCTTTTGTACAAAGTCTTGTGAAGCAGTTTCAACATCTGTAATTTTAGTACTCTATAGCAAGTCAATGATTTGCTTTGTAAGTATGTTTACAGCAATTCCTCTCTACTAGCACATGTGCATTTGAAATAAGTGAATCTAATATACACCATTTCATGATTCCTTATTTATTACTGTTATTTCAAAAGTCAATCAAAAYTGGGACCCTCCTATAGCAGTTACTATGTAAACATGGGCATAAATGGATGTCCTGCGATGCCAAGCATAAGCTTGTGCCATATTTCAAAGGGACTCAGTAGATTCATTTTTCCTCCCCAAAACAGGCAAAGGTATACCCTCACTATCATTGTATTTACCAGACTTGCACTAATCTGTGTGATAACGCGTGTCATTTGGCATTTCAAAAATAAAATAGTAGCTTTTCCTTTGTGTTGTGTAGTAACAGTTCCATTGCTTCCTCCTTACTTATATTTATTCCGTACAGTTATTTGTAGAAGAGCATATAAAATCACCCTATTTCTGCTTGCTAAACTAGCAGTAATTATTTAATAAGATTGTGAATAAATTTGAGCCAGGAAAGCAAAACCATTAATTACAGGAGTGAAAATAATATATTTAAGAGTTCTGCATGTCTAATGTCTTCATGTAGAACATTTCCATCCAAGGTCTTTTATTATATGTTAATGTTTAATCTCGCTTTCAGTGTACATAACACTAAACAGATAGACTGTTCCGTGCAAGTCTAACAATCTATAAACAGTTCTCTCTTTTTTGGTATTAATAGATGATTCTTTTCTGAAGATGCACATCACTACTGTTAACATGAATCTTCTCTTTTTTTTTAAAAAAAAAGAGGGGAATAGAAGACTCAAAATCATGTTCAAATACTTGTGCTGGATGAAAAAGGATGCCTTTCTGTATGTCTTCAAATAAAGAGCTTCAGCAGAACCAAATAAATGCCAGTCTTTAATTATAATAGGTTTGCCTCTAAAAATGCAGGTTTTCCTGTTTGCCCTACCTGTGTTTACAGCTGAGTGCTTCTCTCTACTGTAACACAATTTTATCTGTGCATATCTTAACATTTAGGGTTGCACTTGCTGCAATCCTGGACTAGCCACTGCTGTGGTGTCCTAATGCCCTGGCTGTGCACAGGCCTTGTCCAAGTGGATTGAGACCCCCCTAGTTCCATATCCCCACCTGGGAGGGGAGGGCTTGCTACGAACCCTTTGCACTGAGTCCCTGTGGAGCCCATACGCTGCAGCTGAGGTGCAACAGTCTTCATAGGGTGCTCAAATCAGAGCATGACTGAAGTAGCAGTGTTGGGAGGCATGAAAGGTTGCTAAGTTCAGTCAGTTCTGATCAGAATGGAGAAATTATGCAAGGAATGGTAATGTGGTTGTGATATATTGCTCTTCTGGTTGCAGACTACCTGCGCCAGACCCGCTAAGCCACCTGAGGAGCTGTGCTCTCCTATGCAAGTGTGGTGAAAGCCTTGAGAAGAAACCAGGACTTAACAGTAGAATCCCCTCCCCACCCCCAAAAAAGCAGCAGAACAGTAACAAAATTCGAAAACAATTCCTCAAGTTCTAGAACTCTGAGTTTTCTTAAACTCACTTAGCAAATCAGGCATAATTTGCTCCTTTGCACCAGTGCCTACTTCACTTTATTTTTATTTTATCTACATGTGTGCATATAAAGGAAAGATGGAAGAAGTATTAGCTACTGATACATGGCCAATATATAGCCTGGAAAGGCTGTATTTTTATGGATAAGAAAATGACAAGCTGACTGCACTTTTTATGACCTTTTTACTATTCTACCATAAGTATCCATGGTAACATGACTGTTTCTTTCATGCTGATATGTAGCATCAAAATAACAATAAATACTGATTTAAATTAATGTAGTTGAATGGAGTTTTCTTCCAGGTGCACTGGGAAAAAAGCTATAGTAGGGACAGAAGGAGGAGGACTCAGAAATGCATTATTTTATTTGTTTTTGGCTATGCATATTGCCTTTCTTTTTTGCTCCTTTTTTCTCCTTCCCTCTCATTTTATTATTGAACCAAGTATAATTTATTATTGCTATTTGTATGCCATCTGAATGCCTTATTAAGGGTTAGTGCTATATTCAAAAAGGTTTCTGTTCATTGCATAGAGTGAATTCACTGTTTGCATTGATGGAATCCAGTATTGCTCCCCAGGAAACAGATGAATGCAATGATACACTGGCTAAACTATCAAAACTTCTCTTTTATGCATGGGGTGTGCAATGTAACTTCTGGGTTCCTTTCACATGAACAGTTAAGCATACAGGCAGCTAAAAACCCCTCTTGTAATGATCATGCCTAATGCATTCATAGACAAAGGTTTTTTTGTATTACATAGAAAGATACCTCTTGTTTAAATGCAGTTCTTTCACAGGTTAGAAAGAATATATTATCTTACCTGCACTTGTGTATATTTCTTGCATATCAAGTCATTTCTGTTTTTAATTTCTGTCTGAAGTTTAGGGAAAAAAAAAAAAACTTCATTCACCATCAGATGAACTTCACTTGTGACTGAGTTGGGAATGCTTAGATCCTGAAAGTATCTCTAACACCACTGTTTTAGTTAAATCAAGATTAAGATCAGATAAAATATAAAGCTGGAAATCGGGGGGGGGGGGGGGGGAAGGTCTAACTTGCCCTGAAGGTCTTATGAATTGCTTCTGGTGGTGAAGTTTTCAGAGATGACATCAATGTTTCAAAAAACCATTTTGGAAGTTATTTCTGCTTTATCTTCAATTTGCTGTGGTACTGGGTAGTATGAATATCTAATTGAAACAGTAACTTGTGAATTCCTGCTTTCCCAGATCTCATGTGTCAGGCTGATTTGCAACTTGACGTGCACTTGAAACAAAAATACGAAGATCCTGCCTCTTGGCAAGGATCCTGGCAAGGCATCTTGTAGTACAGCTTCCCTTCAACCAAACAGCGTGACTCTAATCGCAGAATACGGGCATCGGCTACTTTGGCAGCTTCATTTCTCCTTCGAGGAGGAGCGCGTCCGGCGTGTCCGCTGCGAGCTGGGAGCCGAGCGGCGGCGGCGGCGCCCTCCGCCCCGCGGGTGCCGCCGGAGCGGCGGCTGCTGACCGACCGTCAGGGCAGCAGCAGCAGCAGCAGCAGAGTCGCTGCGCGGAACAGTCGCAGCGATGGGGCGGCGGGCTCGCAGCCGCAGCTCCGCTGCCTGGTGACATCACTCCCGAAGCTCAAATCCCCCTCTAAGCTCCCTTCATTAGCCGTCTGTTGGTCTGCCTGCTTTCGCAGAGCCGCGGACCCCCGCGCCGGAGCAGGCGGCTTCCCGGGCTCGGCTCGGGCAATCGGAAGCCGCTGGGGGGGAGAGACGGGGCCGGGGAGAGACGGTGTGAAGAGGGCAGTGAGCGGCAGAAACGCAACGCACGAGCCGCAGGATGAAATTCATCTCCGCTTATTACTTGCTGCCTCTTTTCCCTCCGCTGGTCTTTGGCTCTAGGTGAGTACAGAGCTGTTTTGCTTAGAGTTGTTGTGCTTTGTCTGCTGTTTATTCTTCTTTTAGATCCAGTGTTCTCAAGAGAAATAATACTGATTTCAGCTTCTACTGTGGTAGTAAGTTCAGAGAGCAGGTATCTTTTCCAGAGCTGATCCTGATCTCCCCTCCCACCCCCCCGTCCCCCGACTGAGAGACAGTCTTTTGCTTGGTCCTTCTAGGCTTTCCTTCTGATTTAAAAGGGCTGCTCCTCTGTATGTCAATATGTTGACCTAGAGCTCATGTGATGAAACAAGACAGTTTACAAGTCTAAGCTTTGTATATACAGCAGCAATAGCAGATAGATTCTGTTCCACTGGAAAAAAGCTGAAGAGCTGAAGCTGAAAACATACTAACATTTTCCCTTACASAGCGCAAAAAACAAACACTTGAACAACCTCATTTCAGTTTAGACTTTCATAACTGAATATAGATCTAGGGCTTCCCTTTTCTACTGTGAAATACAGGTGAGAGGTTGCAGTGGTATTTGAATGCCAGAAAACATGTTTAAAAGTTACTGCAATCCAGAAGCATTGCTGTCTGTGCATATATGATAAATCACCGGGAAAATATGAACAAAATCTATTGCAGCTTAAAAAGAAAACCTGGTCTGACTATACAGTGTTCTGATAAGATAATGTGTACTGCACACTTTTCCTCAGAGGTCGTATATTCTCTATGCTGTAGACATAGTGTGTTCAGCAGAGATAAAGCTGAAACACTCTTATCGCGTTTTCTTGTTGTTCACAGATGGAAAGTTAATTCTGGGTACAGGGCAGGAATGTTAGGGTGAAGATATGTTCTAATGACACTGTTGTCAGTTCAGGCTTTTTAGCTTCCAGTCGCTAATCAGCAAATCCAACCCAATTTTAACCATGATATTTCATTTCTGTGCTAGTAGTAGGTACCCTATAAACTCCGAAGTTCCTAAAGCTTGTTATCAGATGATATATGCATTTTTCAGGGAAACTTGTCCATTCATTATTCTTGGTCCCCTGCTRTAGAATCCCCACTGAAGACCTTTTTTTTGCAGAGGCACTTCATGTTTTAAGCCTGAATTGTTCACTGAGTTTTTAAAAAAAGTAAGGCATAGCAGGAGCACCTCTCTCTCCACATTCTCAAACGTGGGCAAATGATGACTGTAAATATCGGTGAGCGGGAAAAGGTCAGACTGCAGGGAGAAGTCAGGAGTGTCAGAGCGCTTCAATTATTTCACTCCTCTGGGTTGTTGTTTTCCTTGGGGTTTGTTTCTTTGTAAAATTTTTGATTTAGAGACTCTGTAGTGCCAGTCACTATGAATCACTCCAATGCTCTTTGAAACAGAAAACTCAGGAAAATTGTAACATATTGTGATTCAATAATTATCCTTTTTGATTTAATAAGTAGTCTAAAGAAACAGTCGCTAGCAGTGAAGTGTGACGCTTCCTGTCAATTCAGTCTAATAATTTTACATTCATTTAAAAGTGATATATTCTTTGCTAAATTATACAAGAGGGGAGGAAATGCCAAGCCAGCCTTTGTAGTTGCAAGTTTGCATCTTGCATGGACTTCTACAGATGAAAATGTGGTGAAAATAAATGTGGAAAATTACTGAAGTTTTCATATTTCATTGTTTTTTGACATACTGCTTTAATTTTCGGGGGACTAAACTGGGACAAGAGATCTGGCTAAAACTCAAAAGCAGGTGTCTGTCATCTTACTGAGGAAAATATTCCATATATATAAAAATATGAACTGTAGCTCACTCTTAATGATTTCAAAAGATTTCACTCTTCCCCCCACTTCCAAAAAAAATTGGACAGAGTATGAATAAGTTGAAGGTGGCATGCGAATACTAATTATGAACAGTATGACTCTAAGGAGTGTGTATATTCTCATAAGGGTATAATTTTTTTTGTGGTGCATGATGATTTACASTCTTAGGTAATTGCAAGATGAAAACGATCAATTTGAGAGAGAAATTTCAGTTGAAGTTTCAGTTAAAATTCCACCCAAGTACAGCATGTGTTGTAAAAGGAAGTTTTGCTTTTGATATCAGATTGGTCATCCTGGTAAAAAGAAAATTGAAACTATAGAGCTGGTGATATATAAAAGTCCTGGTATGATGGACTATTCTCTTCAGCAGTTGTTTTCAAAAGTCGCCTGATTTTAACTGGCTATCTGAATCATTTTTCAACAGCACATGATGGAAGTTTTAAAAAATGATACAGTGCTATCAATATGCCATCTACCGGAAAGGGATTATGCTTTAATCGCCTTCAGCAGAAGGCAGTTCTGTCTGTGGCAGATAGTATTTCCTATAAACATATGGTTAATGCATCAGCCGAAATCCAAAATACCTGCATGTTTGCAGGAGCAGTTGTGCTGGCAAAAGGTGGGGTCTATTATCCTGCTGTGTGAAATTGTTTAGCTAAGGCAAAGCAGCAGCCACCTCAAGGGGCGGTAAGTTTTCTATCATTAGTGTGTGTGGGGGGGTTGTTTTTCCTTTCAAAGTACATTCTTGTTGAGTTGTTACAGAGGTGAAGTTATCTCCATTTAATACATATGTCAGTGCTGAAATCAATGAGCGATGACTAAGGTGGATGGCTACTTTTTCTCCTTCCTTGTTGTGTAGTGATGTCCTCTTCTTTGCCTCACTCTGTGATTATAGTCTCAGAAGATCTCAGCAAGTGGTCTTCAAGCCTAATTGTATACAAATATGAACTGATGAGTTGAACAGTGTTCACACAGTATGTTGATTTTTCTCCTTATTTTACAGCATTGTTAAAAGGGGGAAAAACAAACAGCTATCACTCTTAAGATTCAATATTCGTTATGAACTTCTTATTTTCAGTGCTGTTTGTAGCTAACATCTCAGCATGGTCTAAACCCATATGCATGAACCAAATGCTCATGAAATTGCACAAAACCATTATTTTTGAAATGAACCATCTTTTCTATATGATTTAAACTTTTTTTGGTGCTTCTTTGAGCACCAGTGGTCGCTCTAAATCATAATTCCAACTGGTTGTAGTACCAAAGWGGTAAAAAAAAACAAAACAAAACTGAATTCCTCATTCAGTTAGTTAAATGTGTGTTTCAATGGAAAGAGTAAAATTTACTGCTCTAAAACCAGTCTCATTTTTAAAAAAAAAAAGGATTAAGGTGAGCAAATCTTTGCAGGCAAAATGAACTTGGTACAAACTATCCTGAAGTTTGTGTGTGTTTCCATGTCCGTTTTTATATTCCCTTGGACTTCTCATTTCTGGCAGATCTGATAGATACAATGGTTGTGTATGTGTTGTCCTGAAACTCTTTTTTTCCCCCCCTCTTCTTCTATTACACCAAAGAGCTTTTTCAGAAGTGAGTTCCATTGTACTGAGTGCTCTGTAAGTGCATATAACATATAAGCACAGGGCCTGATTCTGCAGCTGACTGCATGTGTGACCTTGGGCTCCTAAGCATGCTGACTGGAAGATACATATTTATAGAGGGGTGCACCTGCATGACGTTATTCATTAGGGTCAGTAACTGAGCTCTGCAACCCAAATTACCTTGTCTAATAAGACTTGTCTATGTTTAACTAAAAGCACCTCTTTCAAAATATTACTTGAACATTACTGTTGAAGGACCAAATACTTAAATTTCGGATTGCCAATGAATTTTTTTGTCTAAATCCTGACTCCTTATAAGAAGCTTGATATGAAGTGAAGCTTTTCTTTTTCTATGATAATGGACTCTTTCCTGTCCACACACACAATCTGACAGAGCCTTAATACTTTGAACAATTTGATTGAAAAAATATTTTTATAGTTGAGAACAGGCCCATAAACCCAACAAGATGCAGTTTAATAACAATAATATTATTACTACTGCATCAACTCATTAAATGGATGTACAAATAACAGGGCTGTAAAGGACAGAACTTACATTATTTTAATGGCAGTGAAATGGCCAGTAGCATTTTTTTTTCCTAATAGTACAGTTCACTGGCAAGCATATTAAATTGCTGTTACAAAGTGATATGTAATTCAGTGGCATCAGGAGAAATGCTACCACTGTGTTTCATAGCAGGATAAAAGTGGTGTGTGCATTTCTGGTAGGTGGATGTTGCCTAGTGAAGGCATAGGTTTTGATCTGTTGTGTGTCTGTCTTTGGAAGTGATAGAAGTGTCCTGAACTCCATTTACCTTATAAAACATGAGAAGCTGATTCAAATGATTTCTTTTTCCCTTGGGGATGTTTTCAAGTTCAACTATATTCTTCCTAGTATTTGTTAGCTTTGGTTACTATTTTTTTAAGGGATATGAAAACACTAATATGTTTTTCCCTCCTCTCAGATAAAGGTACTTGAAGTACTCTAAAATCTGAGACTTGAGGAAAGTAAAGGTGAATGTCATTGATGTTATTATACTAAGTTTAAAAAAAAGTTTGAAAATTCTTGTTTCTAGTTCTTAAACTCTTTCGCATTTTAGAAACACTTTGGGCTATAATTAGATGTTGAAAATGACTGTTTCTCATTAAGATGACTAGTAATGCAGAGGAACCCTGGCCCTTTCTAGATTTTGAGGTAGAAGAACAAGACTTGCTGTGTGCTGACATCCTCAGCTGCAGCCACCCTACTGCTGCATGCTCCAGCAGGTAGCCAAAGGAGATTCTCCTTTCTGAGATCTCGGGCTGATACAGCAGTGTCCTTCCTTTCGCCCATGCCTGACGATGAATTCTGCAGCTGCAGTTTGATGTAGGCAACTACTCCTTTAGCGGAAAAGAACGTGGACTTTCGCTGTAGGATTGGTGAATAACAGACTGTCTTAATATTGTTCTTTCTGAATTCCCCCAGAAATACAGGGGCATTAACTCTATCATTTATGTCTCCTGCTTAGAATTGCTTTCACGCTTACTTTTGCCATCTGAGTTTTCTGGGTCGTAAAAACATTCTGATTTCTATCAAGCTGGAAAATGATGCATGTTTGGGTAATGGTTTGTAAAGACTTCTGTCTGAGGTACAGTCACTTCCTTCTGCTAGAAGTTTTGAGCTCCAGTGGTATAAAGAAGGCAGGTGGAGATGGCACCTGATTCCCCTTCTCCCCCCACCAGGCCCACAGCCTCGGGGGGCAGGCGCTGCCCTATGGAACCAGCAATGGCAAAACTGAGCCGCTTCTCTTTGCGCAAGGGCTGTTGCCAACTGCACCGCCTCCGAGTACTCAGCCACGTCTGATCTGCAGACTGCGGTGCAGTGCAGCGTTTTCAAGGTGTTTTAAGTGAGCTGATTTGGGTATCTCTATCTTTCAAAAAAAAAAAAAAAAGTAAACCAGAACCTCCTGTAGGTGGATTGTTTTAGGCATGAGAATGAGACTGCGTAAAGCCAGTTTGGGAATCTCTATACTATATTGCAATTTTGTTTTTTTTTTAATATATATACATAAATATATATATAAAAGATATACTATATATTAAAAAATACTCCTTTGTGTGTGTGTGTATATATATTATATATATAGCATATGGTTAATGTTAGCCTTATTATGTAATAGATTTGCTTCTCCATGTTTGCAGTCCTCCTTTTGCATTGGAGCAACCACACATTTATTTTACCTTTTTGTCTTGCACTTGGGGAGCAGGGGGAAGAAAACAATATTTACAAAAGTCTTAAATGTTGGTGTTTTTTTCCCCTCTGATGATGACGAGGTTAGTTTCTAGTTAAGAATGACAACCATGGAAATGGTATGCTTTAAATGCTTTAACCCAGAAATGAAGGTAAGGTAGCAAAGTGTTCCTCAAGCCTGACAACCTAAATTAGAAATACAGTAAGTCTTTCTCAGTTTGGTCAGAAATAACTACAAATTAGATTGTTGTGTGATATTTTGTCACTTATGTTTCTGGTCTCTGGAATCTGAAAGGAGAAAGAAAAAACAAAAGCAGAGGAGGGGAGGAAAGGACACTGCTAAAAACATTTTTAACCTTCAAGAAAAAGACTTATTTTTAGATTTGATCCAATTTGATCCAAAAGTAAATCTTGAAGCTCTCTAGAATTTGTTCTTAAAAGTGTAGTAGAGCAGTTGGACTTCTGCCCATTATGCTAGGTATAATGCATTTCTGCCCAGGAGAATTAAAATGGAATTACTTTTGGCTTTTTTGATATATTCTTTGTGATCAGAGAATTTCTAGATGATATCTAATGCTGACACTTTCCTGTTTCTTTCTCATTTATTAATTTATTACTAGGACTGACTGTAAGAATATCTTAAATTAAATTTGTAATCCCTCTTTCTGTGAGATTGTGGGTTTGATATCACTTCTATATATTTAGTAGAAACCAGTTCACAGATAGTAATGTTTATGACGTATCACTCTGCAGTCACATAAATTGCATTTATGCAACTTGTCAAGAATAGTGTGTCATCTTATTGCCTAGTTTTGCACAATGGGTGTGCCAGCTGTCTTGTAAGGGTCAGTACGGTAAATATTCTCTGTATGAAAGACAAGTAGTATGTTTGTCAGAATATTTCATACCATCCCTCAATCTTAATCTTGTTCTAAGGTTTCAGATGTATATCTGCTACTTCAAACATATGAGAGTGGCAAATGCCTTTTTTGAGATGCTAAATAAATCCGATGTTGCATCAAATAACAGTTCTTACGTGTGCTACTTCAATTTTTTTCTTCCTTTCCTTTGTGCTATTACTTACCCATCTTCCTCCTTACCTAATACCACTCCCATGTTTATTAATCTTTACTTTTATGGCACATTATCTTAATAATGCTTTTTTTTAGTGTTCCCTCTGAAATCTGCTCCTGAATTTCTTGAAAAAAATATTTTTATGAATCATAAGAGAAATCAATATATATTATTTTGTTAAGTTGAAAAAATAGACGTGTGGAATTTCTCAATACCTTACTTGTCAGTATTGACTGATAGCTTCTATGCATAGGAGTGCAGTGAAATGTCAAATTTCTGTCATGTTTTGTCTCTGCTCTCTCTTAGGAAGAATATGCTATTATGCTGCTAGTTGGTGTATTTTACCCAAGTTAATACTGATTTACCCATTGCCAGACAAATCACAGGGTTTAGAGAACAGAGTGTGTATTTGCAGAATCCTGTCTAGTTGCAGAACTAGTGTCTTTCCCTTTGCTTGCAGATCCAGCCGCAGCAAATCATTCTTTTACCTTCTTCATATGAAATTCTTCCAGGCCACCACACTTTTACCAAATGATGCGTGTTATCTTGGCTTCGATGCTAATATCTTGTCACCTAGAAAAAATCAAATACCTTCAATTAAAAGTTAGGCAAAGTTTATGTAGGGGTACAGTCTCTGTAACCTCACAGTATTATAACACTTTATTATCGTTTCAGTAGCCATTGTGGCTTTTTATAAAATTTGGTTTGGTGGTCGAAGCGGGAGCAGGGGGGACATTACCTATCATTATAGGTGGTAAACAAAATGTGGTTGTTTCCTTAGCAGTAAGTGGTATGTGCTAAGTAACACGGYAGTTGGATTCACAATACTCGTTGCTGCGTTTCAGGTGTTTCTGTGACTCTGTTGATGTGAGTGATGACAGAAGTGGGTGACATGACTCTGTGTCGCAGAGTTGGTTGGTGAACCAGAGGACCTAGAGTGCTGTTAGCTGCAGTAGTACACTGTGGACACCTTAGGTTTGTCTTTTGGTGATACTTTTTTTCCCCATCCTCATTGTATTTGAATGATTTTGCTGTCGTGTTTGTTGCAGACTAGCCTGTGGCAGCAAGCAAGAGGGGAAAAAGTGAGATTTTACTGAAATGTAGATGAGAAAAGAAAAAAATGTGTGAAAAATTGAATTGACAAGACTCTGAAAAACAGATGTGCTCTGCGTGGCATCAGATTGGCTGTTGAGGTAGCTTGTTCCTCCTGATGCGGTATAATGAAATGTGTGCTCAATGTGCAAAGAGAAAATGTCTCTCTCAAAAATGGAGAAATGAAATCAATTTTGCTAGCGCTTCACTGCATGGTTTTTTGTAAYGAAATATTTCAGGCGAGGGTTGAACTCGGCCAGGGTGCAAGTCAAACAATCGGGTTTAGAAACAACCTGCATCTTTGAGCTGCTTTGCTGAAATAGATCAGTTTGTGGTGATTTCTCTTATTTCCGGTGCCAAAATAACCAATATAACCATTGTATTCTTACTACGTATTAGTGGCTGGCTGAGTCAGTCCGCTGGCTTTGGTGCAGATCTGCCCATCGGCTCTGGGGAGAACGCACATGAATTCCTGGCACGTTCTCCTCTGAAATAGGCACGGGGGTGGATTTCGGGTTTGGTTTTTTCAGGCCGTTGTATATCAAGGGAGGCAAAGTTTGCCAAGGGATCAGCCATTTCAGAAAGGCTCAGTACCTACAATCTGCAGTGAGTTTTCTCTAAGTGCACCGAATGTGTTTGATTTGATGCTTTTTGAATTTCCARAGGGGACAAACAGCCTGTTGGCTGCACTGACCTTGTGAAAACCTGAACGTAAGTGAGAGCTGTATGCCTTGAAATTAGACCTCTATTTAGCTGCTGTGTTTATGGTGGATACTAAATGTCCTGATTGTGAGAAATCCAGCCTGAACTCTTTTGGAAAAAACAGCCTTATAGCTTTCTTTGTTTTGCTCTGAGTTGAGGAATAAGGTTATTTGGCTTAATGCAAATGGTAGAGCTGGTGAAATGAAACTGTAACCATGGTGCCCAGATAGTAAGCAGGGTGTTTAGAGCCCACTCTGACACTTCTTTCTTTATTTATTTTTTATTAAGTGTCTCTAACTTTGCAATCAGCACAGCCTTTGCTATTTAATTCAGTGAAAAATCAGTCTCAAATACTATTTTATCTGAAATCTCTTCATTCATACATGAATGATGTGTGAAAAAATATACTCCTCTCAAGTGCATAGATAGTGAATAGAGACTTCTCTGCAGTTGCTATGTTRTTTACTTGGAAAACATCTATCTGTTGTTCAGTATACACAGATGTGCTGTATTTGGCTCAGAAAAGCTTATGAAAGCAGACATTTAATTTAATATTTTTCTTTAACTCATACTTTTCTCTTTCTCCCAGTTTCGAACATTCTGGTTTCTTCCCTAATATCTACTCAGCTGGAGCTCTTTCAGCTCAAAGGAGAGATGTTATCAGGTCCTGGAAGCAGGAAGAAATGCAAGTTTTTCTGAATGCATTTGAAGAATTTATTAATATTTCTCCAAAGCAGATTTTACTATTCATTTTTTACATAAACTTGATTCTAACTATTTTAATGTGATAAAATGTGGTGTTGCCTGTTTCGTAGGTACCTAGACTGACAATGAAAATGTAAATAGTTTCTGAAATGGTTGGTAAGAAATACAGGAAACATATACAAGAAGTAAAAGCATTTAAGGAACATAGGATCCTTTTGTCCAAGATAAATCCCACAGCACTGGCTTATAAAATGTAATGTGAAACGCTTAACCCATTTGCATCAAGTAGGTGATGTACAGAAGCTGATAATACAGGCAGGATTAAATATTCTATCTTCAATACATTCACTCTCCTCCTCTACTAGAGGGACATCATTGTATTTTTCCTTAAATTCTTAAACTTTATTATGTCATATTCAGTAATGATACTTAATAGAAAACCTTTTCCAGTAACATTTAGTTATTACAGGAACATGCAATTTTTGTCAAATTGGATTAAACACGTGGAACAATGTGTTGTTTACAAGAGTAGTCACTACCAGAGAAAGGTGGAAAGACCATGGAGAAAAAATATGAAACAATGTTATCTGCCCTAAATCTTTCCAAATTCTATGGAATGAAATGGCCCTTAAAGTACCTTCTTGAGCTATATTATTGAGCTATTTTTGATCTTGTGAATATTTGCAAGGACCCATCTGGTGTAATAAGCAGATGTGCTGCTTTCAGCATTTGAATTACTGCAAAAACTAGAGGGGGAAAAAAAAACCCATACTGAAACAGTCCCCCCAACCACCTGACTTGCAGGGAATAGCTGTCAGGAAGTTTCACTAAGCAAATTCAGAAGTGAGAAATTGCCATRGCCATTCTGAGCCAAATAGGCTGAGACACAATATTTGGGGGAAAAAGGGGGGGGGGGATGGAGGGGGAAAGCACTAGAAAAGGTGGTGTCTGTATTTATAACTATTTTTTTGGAACCTATTAGAAGTAGGTAGTTGAAAAAGGACATCAAGTGATGAATGAATAAATTGTAGTACTGATACTATTCTTTCCATCTACGATCAAATTTGGATGTGTCTTTTACATATAAAAGACATCAAATGATTTCTACAGATAATACTGGGTTTTAATTTTTGATTTTCTGACACTTCCTTCAAATGTAAGAAATTATGATATTAGAGACAAGCACAGTTTCAGGTAAAATACATTCATCTTGAATTATTCTGCTAGCTTCTATTTTTGCAGTCTTTTCAGTTGAGCGGTCTCACACCTCTGTGTTAAAACCATAAATATAATATTCCATTGAAATACAGAGAATCTACAGGAAATTATGTTGGTAATGCCATTAGTTGCCACTGTAACCGTGGCATGGGGCTAGCACTATTGAGAAAATAACTTGAGAAATTACAGTGGTTTTGCTGTTCTCACTCAGCAATCTGTAATTGCCTGTTGCCAGTGGCATTGGCACATCCTGAAGGGTGTTCCCCACCGCTCCCCTGCTGGGTGTGAAGCAGTGGGTGCTTTCTCATGCTCTCAACTGGCCCTGAATCTTTTGCAAAGTTAGTATGCCAGTTACCAGTCTATATCTACTACAGGGAAAGATCTGAATCTTTTGAGGTCTCAAGTTCCTTTTACGTACTGACTGCATTTCATATAACCCCTAAATGCATACTAAACATGCTAGTTCCAGTTTTACAAACTTCGGCATATTAGAAGCGCTTTTCAAGTATCTTTGGACCAATGGGTGAGATAAACAGAATCCTGCATCTTTCTTAGAGTAATAATAAAAGAAATAAACTGAGGTGAAAGGTTAATTAAAAAAAAATAATTCTGCTTACACTGTTACAGGAAGCCAGGCGACCAGATTTCTCTGCTTTGATCATAAATGAAAATGTCAGTCCTCATTCTTAAATATGTGCAAAGATGGCAGGGCATTCAAAAGGTGATCAGTGACTGACTGTAGATATGGACCTGTATAAATGGCAAGGCAACAGTATTGTGGGGATAAAAGATTTCTGCTGTTCATACAATTTAAGTTAATTCTTTATTCTCCTTTGGACAGATCTCAGTTGATGCAAATTGCTATCTCTACATTTAATCAATATTAATTTTTATTTTCTGTGCTGCTTTTATCATACTGCAATAAAACTATTATAATAAAAATGTTAGTAGCAATAATGACCTCTATAACATGATTAATTTGTTTGTATTTATGCTGATTTACAATGGCTAATGATTTAACACAGTCTTTGAATGGATATGAGAATGACTGTGTTCCCCTTTCAGTATGTTAGCCTTTCGACCCATGTTACAGTAAGCTGTCCTTTTTTAAAGGAAAAGAAAGAAGTAATGGAAGCTTTCAGTCAATGATTAAGATATATAGCTACAGAAATCACTGGGATTAGAAGATATTGATCTATAGACTTGCATCAAGCAATTGGGGTACTTACTTCTGCAAGGCAGGTGACTGGAACCAAGAACAGCACTAATTCTTTTACCATCATTATTGTTCCTTGCAGAATCATTTTCTATTGAGATAATTCTAAATTAAGTGGTCTATGTGTTATGCTTTAAATGTGTATTTGTGTGGAGGAGAAAGGTGGGAAGTTGTCTTTTTTCTTTCTTTTCTTTTTATTTTTCCTCACTTCTTTTCCATAAAAACCTCTTCAAGATTTACAGTATAAATCCTGATTAAGTGAAAAATGTTGGATAAATCCTATCCTCCTAAAAATCTTTTTTTGTCGTTCTTGTTTTTGACATTATTAGTATCACCACAGCTTCATTTGATTGGGGTTCTCAGCTTGACACTAGGATCCAAGGATCAGTCTTGGTATGCTCAGGTATATACTCTTATTCACTTAACTCATATACACTTAAAATACTCATATTAGAAGATCTAGATTTCCTCTACAACTTTGAGGTGTCAGAAAAAAGAATGGTATAAAAACAAATCAGTCTTTGATTTTGGTATGATTCTAGGTAAACTCCACTGAAATTCTGCCAGGTTAAACCTATATAATGAACAACAGTGTGTGTTGCTACAACCTAGGATATGTGTAACAAGTGCAGGATATTTGTGGAGTTTGAATTGTTTTCCAGCTTTTGAAACAGGAATAGTAGAGGAAAATAGTTCTTCAGGAATAGAATACGTGTGAATATATTTATCCATACTGAGCATTAAAATGCAATCTTTTAAAGATTAATTTGTTTAAAAAAGGATTCTTAAATGGATATTATTGTCAGAGATGTGTTCTGAAAGTTTCTTCAGTTAATGTTTTTCAGTGACTGTTATCTCCCCCTCTAATTTCTCAGTGAAGTTGCATACAGAAACTAATTACAGTATCTTAATACCAGAGATAACTCTCACTTTTCTGAGTGAAGAATAATGTATTCAGATGAATGTGCTGCTTTGCAACAAATCTTTAATAGTTATGGTAATTTTTAGAATTTTTGAAAAGGATCTGCCTCCCCCTTAATCTTTTTGTTTGGTTACTGCTTTCTTAGACACTTCCACGCTTGGCGCAGTGTTCACAAAACAGCTGTGTTGACAATTACACAGCTGTTCCCATGTGATACTTCAATGAAATCAATATCAGAGCAAATAAACTTTCAGCCTTAAGTGAATCCATTTATAGACTCTCACACTGCACCAGTCCTTTGCCTACTTCTGGTTTGAATTACTATTTTTGTGCTAATAAGTAAAGGACTTCCTTTYAGAATCCATTTAGAGCAGAGTTACAGTACCTATGTGATAGTGTATGTTAGGTTGAGTTTGAAATGTTGATTTAAAATACTAAAGGAACAAACCCAATAACTTTCTCCATTATAAGAAATAGCAACAGATTTGTAAGTGCATCTATCCCAGTGAGGGAAGACCTTGGACTACTAATATATTTAAAAAGCATTATTAGTTAAAAAAAAAAAAATCTGATGGCTTTGTGGTCTCCATGGATCAATGTCATAGAAGTTTGCCTTGTTCAAGAGACCCATAGCACTGGGAATACTAACTGGCTTGGCTGGTTTCATTGGAGAGAAACTTATAACTCTTTGGGGGGGGGGGTTGTGGCATCCAGTTAAAGTGGAATTTAATTCTGACTTCTTGGATGTCACTGCACCGTGTCCCTGCTAGTCTGTTTTGTGACATGTGTGGAGCCTGTTCTAAAGTGAAAAGATTTTTTAATATGAACTCCATTTGGATGTCACTTATAAGAAACCCAGCCTAAAGAGTTTGCTTGCTTGCATTAAGCAAGTTAAGAATGGAGCAACCTGGTATTTTAAAATAAGAATAAAAGATACAAGTTTTTTTACTTTTTTCTAAATGGGAGGTAAGGATCTTTAAAAGACAATTAGAGGCACAGTTAGCCTATGCTTACCCTGCAAACTTATTGAATCACCATGACTCTTAGAATGATATAAAACTCCTAGTGGGATCCTTCTGGCATGTGCGTAGGGGGAAAGAGGATATCAGTTTGGGAACAGTTTAGCCAAGAAAACACTCAAAGATTCTGGATGGAGAATCCTCCTCTCCTTTATAGAGAATATGGTTCTAAATTATTTTTTGTGTTGGGCTTTTGATGTTTATCTCTATTTTCTTCAGAACAGAAACTCTCACTGGGTTAACACTTCTTTGGTGAGAGATTTTGCTTTTTAATTCTTGCTTTTTTTTCAAATATCCTCAAATAGAACAAAATAAGTGTAAGAAGTATTAATACATTTGCTTCGTGTTTTAGATTCAGGAAATTCTGACATGCAGTGAATCCTAGTCTTCCTTTCTTAAAATCCTTTTCTTGTGTAATAGGTATCTAATGTACATTGATGTACTTGCTTTAAAGTCTGTAAAACCACATTAAAGAGAGAATGCACAATGCACAGATCAGTTTTTCCTGGRTGTTAAACAAGTTTCTTATTTTACTACGTGCCAGCATGTTTTCTACAGTAGCCTTGGTGCAGAACCTGTGGGAAAAGCTCATACATGTATTGTTTACTTGATTCTGGGACTGTGAGGAGAAAAGGCAGAGTCAGTACGGACCAGACCAACTGTCATTTGTGTTCTGGTAGTAATCTTTCAGGCTTTGCCCACTCTCTTTTACTTTTGACATGTGTGGTAGCCTGAAGGATGTTGTTCAATCATTTTATAACTTTACATTTACACAAAAAATATAGGAATTATCCATGTCGTCTCCCTGTAGGCATCCTGTCGGCAAACACACGAGAGGTCTCAGGTCTACTAAGTCATCTGACTCGGCTTCCGCGTATCTTTCTCTGAGAGGCACCTCATTCCATGAAACACAAGCCCTTCTCCTTTCAAATCTGTGGGTTTCATTTTTATTCTTTGAATGGCATCTATGACTGTCTGAAATGTTCATCCTTAATTTACTTTGTATAGTAGCAGTTGTGGAACACTCTGTTAGCAAATCTTCAGTGGCCTGGATACATCCTTATGGCTCTTCTTTGCTTGGCATTTGGATATTTTAAGTCTTTTCTTTGTGCATTAAAAGCTGTTCTCTTTTTCCTTTTCTTAGCATTTGCTACTGTGTTCATATCAAATTGTTAGTCCTCTGCATAGCGTGAGTACTGAAACTGGTGACAGTGAACGTAAGGTTAATCAGTACTAACTTGATGAGTGCTGCAACAATGTGCCTTCTCATCTGCAAAAGCAGAAAATACAGGCATGTCATAGTCTGTACTTTAATTAATCTTTAGAATGTAGTGGGCAACTCCAAAGAATAAAGTGTGTACCTATAAGTAAGTGGATATTGTGTGTCAACAGGAAGAACTGTACATCACAGTTGAAGGATGTCCCTGAAGACAGAATCTAGATATTCTAATGTTGAAATTATGGCTGGATAAATTCCGTGGAGAAAATAAGAAAACAATGCTCCCCATTTTAAGAGAAGCTGTCTGAGGTCAGTGACTACAGTGAAACATAAGAATCACTGTAGTCCCTTGTGGTATTGAAGAAATATAGTAGTGTATTTGAGTGAAACTGGCTCAGATCTTCAGCTGGCATCTGCAACTTTATTCCAGCTAAGGATCTGGCCACTACCCAAATGGAGACAACTTTTAATTTTTAGCATTGTATCTTTGCCAATTTAACTAGCGCTTTCTACATTTTAATCCAAATCGGTATGTAAGACTTCATTCTTATGCTGACCTGTATAAGAACAGCCTCTGTTTAAAGTAGAACTTGAAAAATAAAGTTAGATGACTACTTGTTTCCAAAACCTAACTAGCCCTTTTGAGATGAGCTCAGTGTATAAAATAGGGCTCCTCCAAACTCGTCGTTGTGGAATGTGTGCTCCCTCCTCCAGCTCGTGCAGGTTTCCACCACTCCAAACTGTGTTCAACTGGTGTGACACTGACCAGTCTAACTCCTACCTGTTGTCTTTCATTCTCRCCGACCCAGCTTCTTCCACAAATCTCCATGTTTGTTCCAGAGTAGGGAGAAGATATGAAGACATGTAGAAGACAAAATCAGGTGTTTTTGTGGGATATAATGGTATCTAATACATCTGTCTTTCCAATCACCTTTCACTAGTAGAGGAAATTAGTGCTAGGTAAGAGTAGACTGTTGGTTTAGGTAAACTGTAGTAGCTGAGAATCTACTCTTACTTTTGTGGGTGATGCTTCTTTTTTTTTCTTTTTTCTTAACCTGCTTAAATAAATTGAGAGGATTAGATGTTCACAAAATCTGGCAATGTGGTGCAGTGGCCAGAGTTCTTCCTTGATGCTGTTGGAGGTGAAGATGGTGGAACAGCACTAGGAGTGAGCATTTCTCCTGACAAATTTAAGGTGATTTGGGGATGGAATCCATTTCCCCAAAATGGTATGAAGAGTTTTTATTTCAGAGTATTCTGCTTTCTAATTTGTAACTGCTGTTATTCTGTGTTTAATATACTGAGCACTAAAATACAGTCTTCACTTCACTGTTCCCTGAGCTTGGCTGTGCATCATATGGAAAGCTTAGTGTTTCATTAGGCACTAGTGAAGCAGCAACTACACAAGCAGGCTGCAGGGCAACAGATTTGTGTTGAACGCAGTCTGAAGCTAGCAGTGTGGCTCTCTTACCTCATACAGTTGAGGTGCCCAGTAAGATCTCTCCTAAGACATTTCTTTAGCCACTTAACTCCTCCTTAAAAGAGTTAACAGATGCCTCTTTTCCTTTTTTTTTTTTTTTGAGTGAATTGTACATGCTTAAGCTTATAGGTGTTGCTGTCAGTTGGCTTGTGCCATCTGTCTTGACGATAATGTTGTGGCTAATGCTATGTATTAGCTTTTCGGCTGGTGTACTTGCAGTTGTTCACACACTTGCACTTTGAGTATCAGAAAATCAGAACATATTGTTCCAATTAAAAATGCTGCTTTGTGTTGCCATGTGAGAACAGCAATCCCCAGATTTGTTTTAGCAGTGTTAGAAGGTATACTGATGTATTGGTGACAGCGGAATGCAGATATCTGATGTGATGCTTGAGGAAAATATGAGGTAGGATGGAGGTAGTGAGAAGTAATATATATTAAAACTGCTACAGTGCTACAATATTGCCATACTGACTTTGTGCTACCTTGCAGTCCTTGCCCAGCTCCATGCTGTACTACACAGCTTTAGTGTGCGTGCCTTCACCTTCAAACACAGCTTTGGCAGTGACAAGAAGAAAGGGAGTTTGGAAAGTATCTTCCCTCTCCATACACTCTGTGCTACCTTCCTTTTTCCAGCTAAGTACTAAGCAGAATTGTATGCTTGGAGTCCCTGGGTCCAGGAAATATGTGGAAAAGAGAATCAGATTATAGAATTATCTTGTACTGAGGGGAATGGGTGAAAAAGTCTCAGCTGTAGCTTTCATTATAGGATGTAAATCAGTTCAGCTTGAGGAAAGAGGAGAAGAAAGAGGGCAGGTAGTGGAATGCGAGAGACTGAGTTTGAAATCTCGTTTACTTCCCTTTCAGTGCTGTAATACTTGGTAATGTATATTAAACACTAGTGTCGGGAAAGATTCACATGATTTCACCAAATGGCTAACATATGTTGGAAACACTGCAGTAAGAGGAAAAAAAACTATGTATTTTTTCTCTGAAAACAAGATATAATTTTGCATTTTAATTCCTGCATGAAGCGAAGCATGAGTTGTTGAAGAACTTACTAAATCAAGCACGACTGAAGCAATGGGGCTGCAAAGGAACGTGTCCTGTTTATTGTTCTCCCATGGTTTCAGATTGATGGTTTATGCAGCTCTGGAGRGAAGTTGCATATAAAAACATCTAGCGTCTTTATGTCTGGAGAATTCTGACAGGTGGATATGAAAGATCTGCTCGAATGCTGTCTGGAGAAGGAAGTGGTGCTGAAAAAGTAACTTGCAGAAATACAGCTGTCATCATATAGCGGAATTCCTGCTAACAGAGCTAAGGAAAATGAAGCACAGTAGCATTTGCAGAGGAACTGATGAGTACTGAAGAGGAAGAAGAGTATTGCTAGAAAGAAACATGGGGATCTGGAAACAAGGGGCTCTTGCAAAAGACTGAACTATGGTATTGGACTTTCCTTTGAGGCCGACCGTAAAAATTTATTATGAAGAGTTAGAGAAACAAGATACAAGAAGAAATGAAGCCTGCAGTCTTATGCATGTGTTTCTCTAATTCAAACACAGTGGAGGAATTCAAATGCCTCGAGTTTTCCAGTAAAATAGCAGAAGAGTCATTTTCTCCCTTCTTTTTAATACTTACATTGCTAGTCTTGAAACATTAGGTCAGAAATGTGTCCTTGCCTTTGCTATAGAGCATCATCTGGATGGATTTCAGAAGAGAAATAAGTTTAGGCAAATGCAGTTAATGCAAGGGAATTGGACATCATGGTCATGCACTTGTTTTTCTGTGTAATCCAAATTGTCAGATGGTCCCAAGTCTGTCTGTCTGCACCAGAAGCCCTGTTATCCTTATGCTGTTTAATGTCACAATGCTATTTTCCCTCTACAGGAACATATGGAATGAGGACAAGAAAGAAAGGCAGTGAATGAGCAGAATGTGCAATGGGAATAATGGATTTCTATCCTAGAAATGCTGAGGAGGAAATGCTAATGAAAATGAATCTTTTTTCTTTCTTTCTTTTTTTTCTTTTTTTTCTTCTCCCTCTCCTCTCTTAGGTTACTGCACTGGCCTGAGGAAATGACCTTTTAAAATATTTCTGGGTAAATGCCAGCAGAAGGATCTGAACAGTTTTGTTAGAGCTGTGCTTTTGAGGATAATCAGTAAAACCTGGGACTTGCAGGGAGCAAGTTATATTATTTAGAAGCAGAAGTGCCCTTTCTTCCAAAAAAGAAAACTATGCCCTTGTCTTTTGAGAGAAAAACATTAGAGAGAGTTGATTGTCGGAAATTAACTGAAGAGGAGAGACATTCTGCATTTTAAATATTTAAATATCATGTCAGGGGTTGTTGCTACTTCATGAGATTGTGTGTTATAGTTGTTACTTCATGAGATTTTTCAACAGTTGGCAGTACTGTCCAAGTATCTTTTAATATCTGGCTGAGTGAACGTTACAACCAAGAAGTCACCTGCTTTGTTAAAGGTTTTGTACTTGAATGTGCCTGTCGTGTTTCTGAACACCGCGCCTGAGTCCAAATCCCTTCCAGCTCTAGTTTCAAGCTCTCATTTCTAGTTTCATCTAGTTTGGAGAGTGTTGTAGGGCAAATGGTGTGGCTGAAATGGTCCCTTTTCAGTACTGAAATGTGTTAATTGGAAATTACTCTCAAGAAAAAACTGTGTTTCTACATCTTTGTGATGCCCTAGCTATGTTTAGCTGAAGTAATGGAAAGTGGTGCTGTTTACTTTGATAGAGGCACAATCGGTTACTTGATGCTTGGTTTTTCAAGGACCTTCCCATGGAAGTGCTGAGCACACAGAAGCTAGTACTTCTATGATACAAAGCGAAAAACCATGGACTCTGAGAATAGCATTGGTCTCCAACCAATGAGGTTTTAAATGCTAGTCAGTTGAATCTTATTTAAGGGGATTTTATTTTTTTTTTAATATTACCAACTTGTAAAATTTATTACTATTAAGAACTTTTGTGAATGAAATGTACTTTTGTACTTTTGTGTATGAAATGTAGTATAAACTTTAAGGTCATTCCTTAAAAATAGTATTATTCAAGGGGGTCTGATTTCCTTTGAGTTGYAAGGGAGAATGATAGCAGAGAACTGAAATACGTTTTATGAATTGCCTTTTTCTTCCTAAAGAACATTAGTAGATTTTAGATTGAAAACATGTGGTTCTTCCTGAAATATACTGCTTAGCTTGTCTTTGTCTCTTTATTTCATTTTATATATACACAAGATTGTATATAACTTGTAGCTCTGGATTCTAATTCATGTTGCAGGATTATGTTTAACTCTGACAGGTAACCAGAGGGTTTTTTTTTTATATGAAAAAGAAATGGTTAGGAGTTGCAGGAGTTATATCATAATGAAATAGCAGCTAATTTACATTTCCAAAAGAAGACTTTTTTTCCATGAACTCTAAGGTTTTTTTTTTCTTTTAAGGCATTTCTTTCTGAAGACTCGATAGGAAGTTGAGGTATAATGACATAGTGACTTGCAGCTTAGTGTAAATAACAGAAAGAACCAGCACCCTCTTCTCCTCCTAATGAATCACCAATGCTTAACTGTTGACTAATCCACTCCTGCAGTCATCAGTTTATATCACTGAATTGAAATAATCTAATAATATGTGCCTTTATAAAACACTAGTATACAACAGGTTTTAGTGGAAGGCCAATTTCTGATGAAATCCCGTAGTAGTAGGTCACTGTTGAATTCCTTAAAAAACAAAAAACCCTTACAAAGGAAGCAGTTTTCCATTGCTTAACATGCAGCGACATCATGTAAGCTTCCCTGCACCTCATCAAGTGGAACTTGGAGACATTTTAGATTAAGCATGTAATTTTCAGGAAAAAAAAAAATACGGTGTTAAAAAGGATCCTGTTGTGATTGAGAATTACATAATTATTTTTACTTAGCTGGTGTACTTGTAAAAGTTGGTAATGTATTGGCTGCTCCTTGCTTTATTTCAAAATTATCCCTAGAGTTTTGTAGTTCAAAATGATATTTCTTTTAAGCTTTTATGAGCCTATTATCAAAAAAACCCTTTCTTGTCAAGCCACTGTACTCACTTGTTAACAATTCAATATGTTATTGGAAAAAAAAGATATGCAGAATGTTTTCCTTGGTTTTATAGCACAAAATGTATGGAGTTTTCTTTAGTGTATCTTAAATAATTATGTAATGGAAAAATAGAAACATGAAATGAAAGTGTTTGTGAAAGGCTGGGAAAAAATGGGACCTGATCCAGTATTGAACATATCTTTTTCAGCATAGTTTGTTCAAGTTGATTGGTTTGTACTTTTAAAAGTAAGTGCTGCAGTTTCAATACTTTTTTTTTAATTTTCTCTTCATAGGTCCTGTGGTGAAACATTTGTTCTTATCCAGAATCTGAGGATTCTGATGTATTTAATGTATTTATTGTATTGGTACAATTTTTAAGACATCATAACTTGTTTCTTTTCTATTGTATAATTATTTGACTTGGTAATAGTGCACACAGTATATTATGTAAAAAGAAAACTGAAAAGGAGAAGTCTGGAAGAGAAATAACCGGTAGTGTTTTGAATTTGACAGATTAATAGTTTTTAGAGACATTCTTAAGCCTCTGCTATAAGCCCTCATATATGCATAAGGAAAACCAGCAAAAATAATGGAACTGTTTTGTACTTGTAGTGTTTAGTTTTTATGCTTTGTGGATTGAACATTGGTCTGTCTTGAAATCAGAAGGAAGCCACACAGTTCGCTTCGCCAGAATCAGTATTTGTTCATATTATYAAGAACTGTGTGTAAACTTTTACTGAATGAATTTTTCCTCACAAGACTTGAGAGTAATAGTAAAATAGAAGTTTCTGTTTCCAGTTTTCCTAAAGACACAACAAGGTTTCAGCTTCTCTCTTCTGTGATCTAGTTACATTTTAGACAGTGAAATTAGATTTTTCCATTGACTTTCCTATTGTAAATTAATGTCTAGATGTTTTAGAGAATTCACCTTTAATAGGTAAGTTATCTCTAAGGCAGTGTTTGAATAAATGCTTTTTAAAATGTGCTCTCAAAACCAGCAAATTAGGGTTATGTTTGGTATTAACACAAAAGCAAGCATGCAGGTGAGTAGTAAAAGTATCACAATGCACATGAACGCTTGGCTGCGCTTTATTTGAACTTTCCTAATGACTTTCAATGTAAACTGTATATCACACACAACATTGAATTCTCATACAGAGTTGGGAAATCACAGTTATGGTAGCAGAGTTCAAAACTGAAGAATACTTGCAACCACTTCAAGTGAAAATAAAAAATTCTTTACCTGGTACAGGTATCTGGAGTTCAGGCTGCCTAGGGTCCCTTGAATGGAAACCTTGTTTAAAAAGGTGTAATCAGCCTCCTTTGGGAGGTGAAAGTGTGACCTACAAAGTGTGAATGTCTCTAATTCAGCCAGAGTATCATCCAACTGATTCAAAGGTCGGGTCTTACTTGTAGTTCAACTTGCACGAGCCTAAAGCTAGCACTAACAGGAGCAGACTTAGCTCAAAGATCGGTAGTGACCCWTAGTGTCTCATGTTACATCTCAAGCTCAAGGGATGTTTCCTCAAGGTGATGACACCAAGAGAAAGAGGGGGCTGTCTTACTATTTTGGGCTAGTAGTTGTGTGTAGCCTCCACGTAGGGAGAGATCAGATCTGTAGAGATGTAAACAGAGACTTATTTTACTCATTTTACTGAGGAAATCATGGTGTTCAGAACTGGAGAAAGTTACCCTAACAACTTTTTTGTTCTGCTGGTAGTATACAGTAACCTGTGATTTGTCTTCAAACTTTCTTTTGAGCCATTCTCTGCTGAAAATCCCAACCAAATTTAAATCATTTAACATTTCTCTGTGCCTGTGGGCCAGTTTGGTTGCTCTGTTCCTCATTTTTCTGGCAGTAAAATTATGGTAGGAAGTACTTCTGCTTTTCTATCTCTTCTAAACTGTAAAACCTATAGCTGATAAACTCTTTGGAAACCAATGTTTTTCTGGTTACATAGCGGCAAGTTCAGGATCTCTCAAATATTACAGTTATGTATGCTGTAGATTGCTGTGGAAGACATTTGTGGTGTTTGTTTACAATGCTTATAGTCAACAGACTTCTTGGATTTATTTTGATACTGTGAGGGTAAACCAAATGGATGCTAGTACTATTATGTAGCCTTTTTGACTTAATATGTACCTCCTTTTGATGGAAATAGAAAATTCCTTTTAGTCATTTGATACATATAACCTACCATGTTGTAGTATAGCTAAAAATCTCTTATAAAGCTTTTTTTTTTTTTAAGTAAGCGTACTTCAGAAACCAGTGTTAGATGAGAGATGCTACCATTTTAAAGAAAAACAAAAAATGACAACATACTAGCAATCTGCAGATAGTCATCACTTCTGTGTACATAGTCTATATAATTTTTCATTAACAGTAAAGATTTATCCCTGAGAAGTTGCTATGAATGTCAAGTGAAGAAAAAATAGCAGAGCAGATAAAGTACTATTAGTGCTGTGCATTTAACCTGCACAGAATTCATGCAGTAATGAGTACAGTGTAAGCCTTTTAAGTGAATTCACCATGGAGAAGTCTGCCTTTTAAAAATAGTTGGATTCCTGAGTTTAAATCACTCATGCTCCTGTTGACTGTAATGCAGATAAGTCCCAGCAAAATAGCCAGCAGTCAGAAAGGAGATGTTTTCAAATTCACTTACTATTAATATTACATATGCAGCAGCACACATTAAACAGCTTCTCCTACAAGCAAGTAAATGTAAAAACTGAGTGACAAAAGCAGAACTGCGTAGTGTGATTTTTCAAGCTGCTATCAAACAGGAGAGTAGTTCACAGACCTGCTTTCTCAGGCTTTTCAGCATTAATTGGTAGCCCTTTGCTTTTGGGCATGGCAAGTGCTTAATGATCTCTGTTAGCTAATTAGCTTTGGATTTACTATGTGCAGTGCAAGTAAGTGGAAAATTTTGTTCAAATGAGTGGAATAATTCCTTTTCCTATAAATTTGAAAAACATGATACAGCTGTCTGTCCGATGGAGATAAAGGAATGACTAAATATGAGTCATTTCTCCCCTCTTCGTTACTTCTTAATGTCATATGAAAGCTATCTTTCATCTCTTTCTTTCCAGATGCAAGTCAGAGCTGCAGTTAAATTTGGCTGGAAAGAACCATTAAGGATAATATATTTGTATTTTCCAGCCTAAAATGCCATTAGATCAATGAGCTATATTAGGTCAGTAGAAATAAATAGCTGCTGTTTGAAGGACTGTGTGAATCCAACTTTCTTTTTGTTTTTCCATTAAGTACAGACTTAAATAATATTGTACAATGCCATGCATGATCCATGCTACAAAACAAGTCTATTTGGTCATAATTATATCTGGCTTGTTGTTGGGCGGGGCTTCGGCAGTCAAATTGAAGTTGAACTGAGGTAGGATTTCTGGTTAAGAATTCACAGTGAGGTATTTGATTATTGAGTAAACCTGTTTTTTCAATAAAACGTACAATACAGCAGAATACTGTTTTGTTGTTTTTATCTGGTATCTTAAAATTTGGGGCCAAAATTTATCCTATTACTTATGCTGTAAAAATCCACCTATATTATTGAATAAAAAGAAATGGCATTTTTGGCCTTTTCAGTAACTGTTTCCATTTATTTTAGAAAAAAATTGAAAAAGCTTGTTTAGCTTTTCAAAGTGGTAGTAGCTCAGTTAGTAGTGATCTTTTAGCAAATAGTGTAGGTGATCTGTGAAGATTTTTTTCTTGTGCTGGTCAAAATTTTGAAGTATATCTAGTATGAATAGTATAATATGAATGTCTAGTGAATTAGGAAATATGAAACCATGAAGGCAAGTACAGACTAATCCTATATCCTAAAAAAGTGCAAAGTTCTTTTTAACTATAATTTGATACAATTATAGCAGATGATCACTCCAAAATGAATGAACTTACTGATTGTCAGAAACCCTAGTGCGTAAAACAAATACTGAACCCAATTTCATACGTCTGTGAAATTTCATTACTGTAGTTTTAGAAAACAAATAGAGAGTGATAATAACATCTCATACCAATGATAGTTTGCTTGGTCATATCTACTGAAAAACACTAGCTTCAAGGAATGCTAATTAGTGACTGAAAAATAACTTTTAAGATAGAACTTTCTGTCTGGGTCCTATCCAAAGTTCTCCGTGTCTGCTCCTTATGAATTTAGTGGCATATAACAACTTTTGTGCCCGTGTAGCTACAGTAGAGAGGATTGCATTCCCTTCCTTTCAGTGCATTATTCTCTGTGGCCTCTTCCACAGACAGTTAAAGCATTTGGCAGGGTTTTTCCCTAACTGCAATAGTAAAGATGCACATATTGTGGTCAAAGGTGTTCAAATCATGTCAATGAGACTGTGAGTTGGCCCCGCACATTTCTGTACCAGATTGATGTATGCTTTGGGGAACACTGGGAGGAATAGCTCAACCAATTTCATCTCTGCATACAAGAACAGCACTGGCACCTGGAAAAATACCAAATAAGAACACGTTTCCTTAACATCAATAAGAAGTGATTAAATAAAAACATTGCAATATAATTTGTTTACACTTTGTTTTCCATTATAAATGGACATAGATAAATGGGTCCAGCTACCTCCCAGAAGTAACTATGCCTTGCTCGGACACAATGGAAACAGACTTTCAACTCTCCTGGAGGGTCCTCTCACCATGCGGGTGACTGTGAAGAAGCATGGGAAAGAAGAGATGGTTGTAACATACAGCACTATGGAGAATCTGGGAAGTATTTTAAGTTATTATTGTGAGACCATGCCTTACTGTGGATCTTGATCTGAATTATATGTGAGACTTCTCTTGCCCATGGAGCAGGATTAATAGGGGAAGGTATGAAAGCAGCTTTGTCACCATCCCTTCCCTCCCACAGGCTATGATTCTTAACACTGCAGCACAGACTTTTCAGGTGATTTATGTTGGTCAACCCCATTTCAGTAACGTGGCTCAAATTTTATATTGCAAAATCTACAGAGTAGGTACATACATGAAACAAAGCAAACTAATTTTGATTAATAAGTAATCAGGATGAAATCACATTTTTTTCAGATATAGGAACAGAATGAAAGCTGTAAATAGTTGAAAAATCTCTTATGTGAAGATACTCCCCGTTGCAATGATAAATCCATTTCCATTTAGATTTCCTGTATTCCCAGCTGTGATAGGTAGTCTCATGAAATGAGTGTTAATGGGATTCTGTAAAGCCACAAAGAGGAACTGGTACTTGTATGGTATTAACGCATAATGAGGGACTTCCGTTGCTGCTGCTTTTCATACCATGAATGTTTATTTGGACTCTAGCTATTTTCTTTGCATATTTCTATTCTGTATCTCTCCTCAGAAACTGCTTGCCTCTTGTGCCACTTGCCTGTCCCATTTGTGATGCCTCTGTTAAGTTATTCACTGGTTAGACATAGTAAGGAAAGACTTTTGAAGGGCCAATAATGCACAGAAGTCCAGGCAGCAGTAGAGCAGTATGTAGACAAGTACCTGCAAAATGCAGAGATAACTGACAAATTATTTAGTTTTAATTAAAAACAATTAGATGTTTTATTGTTTTTCCTTAGCTTGGCCTTGAACATTCAGTATGGAAATTACTTATTTACTGGAGCAAATCTGGCAAAAAGCCACAAAGATGATTAAGAGACTGGAACATCTTTTATTATAGGAGAAGTGGAAGGAGCTGGGACTTTTCAGCCTGGAGAAGAGAAGGCTCAGGGCTGATCTTACCAATGTGTATAAATATCTGTTGGGGGAGGGAGAAGTAAAGAAGACAGAGCCAGACTCTYTTCAGAGATGCCTAGTGACAGGGCAAGAGGCAATGGGCACAAATTGAAATACAGGAAATTCCACTGAAACAGAAGATAAACCTTTTTAACAGTAGCGGCAGTCAAGCAATGGGACAGATTGCTCAGAGAAGCTGTGGAATTTCCATCCTTGGAGATAGCCCAAACCTGACTGGACACAGCCTTGGGCAACCTGCTCTAGCTGACCCTCCTTTGAGCAGGAGGTTGGACTAGACCATCTCCAGAGGCCCCTTTCACCCCCAGCTGTTTTGTGTTTCTGTGAAATAGCTTTTCCTATGTTATTATTGGGGGGGGGGAAGGGGGCTCTTTGTTTTTTGTTTGTTTCTGCTTTTAAGACTTCAGCAAAATCTCCTGTGTCATTCTTTTTTCCAAAGACTTTAAGCTTAGGTTATCTTAGACTCTCTCGTTCTCTCGCTTACTAAGTTGTGCAGTCTTGAGCAGTTCTTATTGTGCCTTCTGTTTCTTTGTAGCTGCCAAGTGCCTTTGCTGGGAGTAGAGTGCTCTTGTCATCTCTTGGGACTGACTCAATGTTTCTCGTAATTTTACATTGTGTTAATTAGGTATCAGGAAAAGGCCAACACTGTAGGCCGTTCACTCAAAAATGTGTGGTGGTGGGTTTTCCCACCGCTCACCCCTCCATATTCCATCACAGGTTGGAAGTACTGCTTGGGAAGAAAATACTTGTTTGGGAAAAATTTGCCAGCATATGATGATTAGATTCTACCTTAGTATTGCAGACCCTTCATACCATACCTCCAGGGTAGAGGATAGTATAAAGTGGATTTTGTGGAAATAGAAATTGCTTTTCTAGCTGCTTCATCCCTGATTCCCCTTTTGATAGGACATGATTGGGACTGTTGCAGTATGGAGGAGCTTGAATGTAAAAATACAATGTACAGAGCAACCTATGGAAAATGGAAATCTAGGCCAGCTTTGTTTATCCTGATCAGATCATGTTTCTTCAGCTCATGTAAACTTTCTTATTTGTAAAGTTAATATTTGACTGAAGACCTTAAGTGTGTATACTAAGTCTACCTTCAATTATTCTGTCAGGAAAATGAATTTTGTTGAATTCTTACTTTTTATTTGAGTTGCTTATGCTTCTCTTCTGGAATAAAAGCTTTTTTTTTTTTTTTCTTATGCTAACTCAAAGTACTGTGATACAGAATGTAACAGCTGTGACTCAGCTGTGTAATGGTGCCTAACTGACTTTGTAAGTGACCACGTGAATGTCTGAACCACATACGGTTTCTGCACTTGTGAAATGGGGAAAATTGTGTTTAATTGCTTTCCTCCCAGGATAACTACTAGAATTAAGACATCTTGTTTAAGTATTTTAGAAATGAAAAATGCTAATATGACATTCACACTTGATTAATCTGGGGCTTAGAAGTGTATGCCCCTTCTTCATTCTTAAAATTTTAACTTATTGACAACTATGTTTTATTTAAATGTATGAATCTCTAGACACATGTTCCTTAGTAACATCATATATGTTAATCTAGAAAGCTGTATGTGTGTATAACTCATACTGTGGCTATTGTACTGCACAAAGATGAACTTTGGACAACTGTGATCCTTTTCAGCTCTGTATGAAAAGAAACTTCAGGAAGAGATTAGAGTGGCCTGAAATCTGAGTCTTGACATGCGCCAGATGACTCAGGGACAGTTAGATCAGCCAGGAATTATGTTCGGAGAAAGCTACGACTTTCTGCTGTGGTACTAGCATGTGAAGAAGGAARTATTTCAAAACAATAATAATAATTTTTTTTTCCTCTTCATTAGGTGATTACTTGTTCTTGAAAACCAAGGGTTGGCACATAAAATGCTCTTTTCAGCTGTAATGAGCATATAATATTACTCTGGCAGTGTATAGCACAGCTGATCAATTCACTGCTCATTTTGCAGCAAGAATATTGCGATAACTCATCACCATGGCACTAGTCCTGTTGAAAACATGCTAGTAGCTCCTAACAGGAGTGTGAAATGATATATAAATCAACAGACTAGCCATCATGGGTCATTCTAAATTGTGGCTTGGATTAGACTAAAGCAATGTAACTTTTCTTCATATAAAGTTACAGCTGTGTCTTAGTTTTTAACATCATAGCACATGCAGTGAGATATGTACTTAAAAGACTTAAGGCAAAATAGTAGTGTACTGTGATGCACAGAATTTCTGCTATTTTTTTCCCTTGTGCATGAATGGAGCYGTCTAGCTTTTGGTGGTAAGGATCAAAACTTCAGATTGTAAGGCTTATGTTTTTATATCTTTCCAGTCCTTTAACTTTTAATTTCCTCTCTTTCTTGAAGGTAGAAATTAGAGTGACCTATTCTGTGTCACTTTTCAGAGGTAGGGAGGCAGGGTGAATGCAGTGAAAAGGTCTTATTGTTGGAGGTGTTACCGGAGAGCTTCTTGTTGAACCCATTTTTATGCATTCTAGTAAGAGAAAGCCTCAATTTTCTCATATGGCAGTCTTGCGCTCAATGGCAGTAAAAATCCCCAATTTTTCAGTTATAAGAAAATACTACAGTGTGGTCAAAAATAGGGAGAATTAGCATAAGATACTCAAAAGGAGGGGCTAAGGGAAAAGTTGCCTAAAAATGTTCTTTGAGCAGACAACAGTTGAAAATCTTACACTCTTGGGACTACTATCAATATAAAACTATCTTTTTTGTATATTTTTAATGCCAAACGTATTGTAAACCACAACTGAAGAATCATAAGGCATATTACAAGCTATTTATGCAGTCTTAGTCTTATAATTTGATATGCTGTAGCTGAGATCAAATGGATTAGAACTTTTTCCTTATACTGTTTCAACATACACTTTGAATTTTGTTTGACTGTTGTTCTGTTCCTGCTGCTGTGTAGGAATCCCATGCAATGTGCACCTGAATTTCTGCTAGACAGCTAAAAATAAATAAAACTAATAAAAGGATATAAAATAACAAAGCGTAAAAAACAAATTCCTTGTGCTCTCTAAGACTTCTTTGCATTAAGGAAGCTTTAGGAATAGTTTAAACATTGTCCAAGAAGCAGAAAATGATAAAAAGGGTTATAATATATGTTTTATTAAGATATTCTATCTAGAACAGCTTTATGCTGATCTGTAGATCCGTTCTTGTGTAAATATGCATTGGAAGGTATTTGAAGTGAGACTTTATCATAAACATCTGTGTCTCAGTAACTATGACGTCTTCCTTCAGTCTCATTTGTACCATGAATACTGGTAATCACATAAATGTTACACAAGGGTAGCAAATGAATAAAATTATAAGTGTTAAAATATTTTATTTTTTATCTTCTACTTCAACTGTTAATGATCCAAAAGCTAGGGAGAGCAAATCTTCAAAATGTTAGTAGGTATTTATAATGATAAATGCATAATGTGCTGTTTAATATAGAACACACCATGAGGTTATGCTTTTTTTTCTGAATTGGAAATTTTGTTCTGATTTAGACTGGTAGACCCATATTTATGAAACCAAATTACTCGGTGAGATTTTTCTCTTCTGTACTGTTCCCATAGTAGAGACTCATCTCTTCAAGCCTCTGTGTCAGAGATGATTTTTGTCATTTCTAGGAACACATTTACTAAGTGTATTTATATCTTGAGGAGAAAAGGATTAAATATATGCAAGTTTTTGAGGAGAAAGTATGATATCAAGAATTTAAATTCTGTTTCTTGTTGTTGTATGCTTGGTTATTTTGATCAGAATCTCATTTGTCTCTAGTTAAGGTGTTGGTACATCCGCACCACGGTAGATTTGGCCATTGCCTTTAACAATCACTGATGAGTTTTTGGTAATTTTTCTTCTGCGTTGGAATAGCAATAGTTTCTGTTTAATTCTGTGTATGAAAATTATCATACAGTTTTAGAGTTAAATATTTTGTTTGATCAGTTGACAAAAGCATTAATAAGCTCTACTTGCAAAGTTTTGTTAATGCTTTTATTAGTAACAGGATTAGAGAGATGGACCTGAAAGTGAGGGTAGGTGTGCAGGAGTTTTGTCTGCTTTGGAAAGCACTTTTATTAATCATATATTGATGAGAGTGTTAACTTTCAATGGATATTTGGTATTCTTTCTGTATTTTTCATAAGTAGGTAATGCATATTATAGTTGCCATGGTGTAGCAATGTATCAATACTGCCTTCTTTCGTGGCAAAACCCAGTTGGTGCTAAACTTCTCCAAAGTTGTCAGACTGACTCTTAAAATAAACATGCAACATATCCTTCTGTTCCTGTTTCTTAAAATGGTCAACTGGTTTTGGAGGAGATAGGGAAAGAAAGGAGTGTTAGTGTCAAATTAACTGTTTCCAAATCTGTGCTATGAAACTATTAAGGGTTTAAATGGGATTTTCAGTTTGGCATAATGTAAATAAACAGCTTTTTCCAACACTACTCCTTCCTTTCCACTAACTGCTTTTGTTCAAAAATGCCTTATGTCTTTTTACAGAAGTGTTTGCTGGTTATTGGCAAGAAATTTTTTTTCTAGAAAAACCAGATGAAGGTAACAGTTGCTGGGTTAATACATTTCCTGCTTTTATTTCTTGGGACAAAAATGAATTTCCTTGAAAATAAAAAATGTGGAATAAGCTTTGCTTATGGAGTGTTTATCCTCTGATGGGTGGCTGGGGTTGGTGTTTTTTGGCTGGGGTTGGGGGAAGAAGCTTTTTTCAGGTATGTGTGTGGTACTGTTTTTTTTTGTTTGTTTKKTTGGTTGGTTGTGGTTTTTTTGCCTTTTTTTTGCTTAAGGAATTGTTATAAAATGAATGATTAAGAAAGATAATCACTGAAAACTACTTTTTTTTCCTTGATTTTCTGCAAAAATATTAATACAAGCGTTTTCTGGAAGTCATGTACTTTTGTAAAAGTATGTTTCTGAGTTAGTGTAACGCCAGCGTATTTAGGGCTTTACTGAAAGCTTAAGTAACTTGACTCTCTTGAATCAATGAAATTTTGCTGGAAGACTGAACTGAAACTGTTCAGGGTCTCCTGTCGTTTGGGTGCATGGTAAGTGTAAGCTCGTAACTGGAAGTATCTGGTATTACACCTGCTGTGATTCTCTGACACTGTTTCTTTCTTTGGCTTTCCACATGTGACTTCGTATCATTTTTTGTCATCTTCGTTAGCTTTAATTTTTCAGTAAGAATGCTCCATTAAAGGAATTTTTTAAATTAATATACGGGAAATAATAGAAGGCCAGCCAGCCAGTTTTGCTTTTATGTGCATCAGTCTGTATGTTTTTGTCCCACGCTTCCTTTCAGAAAACCAGACTGGATAAAATTAACTTCACAAAAGAATGTACATGTAATGTACATTGTAATGTAATCTCTCTTGGGAATGTAATCTCTTTTGGGAATAACACAGCACAGGAAAGATAGAAAATAGTACACAAAATAAGAGTTAAAAAATATGGGATTTATTCCCAATTCTACATTTTCTTCTATGATCTTGGTAATGCCACTTCACTGCTGTATTTCTATCTTCTTTCTGCTTTCCTTTCTATGATCCTTTGGGCCAGTTGAAAACTGAGCTGTAGGATTACCTGAAAGATAGCAGGTCAACTGCAGAACTAGAAACAAATTGCTCTTTGGTTCAGAGTTACTATGAAGTCTCTACATACTACTGCAGAAAAACAGTAGTTTCTGATCCGGAATCCATTTCCAGTACTTTTTAGAATTACTTTGGATTGAAATAATAGTGAGAACAAGGTGCACTGGGGTGGAGTGGTCATTCTGTTCATGCAGAATGAAGTAAGAAAGTCCAGGCTGAGAGGCTTCTTGGTCATGTTACCTGCACGCTTACCCACCTTGCATAAAAACTCACAACTGTGCAAAGTTTGTTTTAAAAAGTAAAGTCTGGGTTTTCTTCCTACAAATATGTGTTAAAGACCTTCAGAAAAAATCATTCTTGCTGAACATTAAACATGGAATTATTGCTCACTACTATATTCAGACTTAGATTTAGATCTTATTTATCTCAGTAAATTTTTCAAAAATTTGGTTTTGGAAACCGAAGTGCCTTTGTCTAAACATGAAATGAGGATTTTTGCTGCTGTTATAATGCATTTAAGTAGGGAATCACATTACGTACTACTCTTAGGGAAGTACTCAAAGCCATGCAGCAGTTGGTTTCACTCTTGCATACTCTCTATGCATTTATTGCATATACTCGCATAACAGAGGAAAGCATCAAACCTGTGGAAGGTTGTTAATATTTCACTCTACCCATACCAGCTGATAGAATGTCTTTTGCATTAATAGCAATACATGGTAACTCCTGTTTGTTTGAAGACTAATATATTGAGAACTAGTGGAAGTGTGGAAGCCAAAGGAAAGTGTTAAGTCAAAAAAAAMCCAACCAAMCAAACAAACAAAAAAACAAAACAAAACCTAAGACAATGGTCTTAGAGGATAATGAAATTCGTACAAATGATATATCCAAGGATGAGATTTTTCTGTCAAACTGAAGTTATCACCAAAGCTGGTTTATCTGGGGTTTGTTTGCAGGGATTTATCTTGGCATTGTCCTCAACCAGTGCACATGGTCAAGATATCTGGACAGAATGAGGAAACATATRTTTAACATATGTATACAATATATTTAAGGTTTCTTATCAGTGAAATCAGCAATCAGAGTGATAAATGTGTCCTCAGTCTCTAGAAGAAACGTGAAGCCTTTGAACAGTAATAAGTTGTTGCTACACTTTTCTGGTTCTGGCCAGCCAGTTCAGTTTCCCGATGTTGATTTGTTGAAACTAATGTTGTGGAGCAATTGAAAATGTTTGAAGTGTGGGAGGGTATCATGGTCAAAACCAATAAATTTCACCAATTCATGCCATAAGCTGTGCATATTGCAAAGTTTCCATTATAGTTTTGTCTACTTGTTGAAAGATATTTAAATGGTTTGTATGTTATGTGAATATATGAATAATGTATCACTTGTGCTAGAAAAAAATGCTAAAGCATGGCCAAAAAATTAATTATAAATGACAGCGTAGTAATCAGAGCGGAGATAACTTCTTGCTCAGTTGTTGCTGTTGACACAGCAGGAAGTCTTGATGGAATAGAACGGACTACTTGCTAAACTTCTTTTGAATAGTGTAGATGATGTATTACAGAGGAGGAAGTCAGACAAGTAGGTCAGACAATACAAGAATAAGTTTTATTCAGCAATATGCTCTCTAGGAAGTACCACAGAAATGTGAAGTGTAAAGCTATGACATTGGCAATTTCAAGAAAGTCAGGAGCCATCTAAAATCAATAATGCAACAGAATTTTTTTCATTTATTAATGAGCACATCAAGCCAGATGGTGTGAGTAATGACTACAAATGTAAAGCAACTGCTGTTGATCGGTCATGCTAAATAGAGACATTCACCTTGAACATTTCATTTGTTGATTATATTTTTTAAGAAGTGGAAAAACCGTGATGTTTAAAATTCAGTACACACTTGAGATTTTGACAAAAAAACAACAAATGAAGCTAACAGGAATGTATTTGGCAATACTGAAAATGTTGAGAATGTGTACTGTGGAATTGTCTGTCTGCCTTGTACTCATTTACTGAATGTTTATCCTTAGAAACATGATTAATGCAAAGTTTCAAAAAAACCCTATTAATTTATTTGAATTGTTGAATTCCTGCTTAGTGCCAAGTTGCATTCTGAAACCTTCACACTATGAAGCCTTAGCTGCTGCAGAAAGTTGTTAAGAAAACTGATTCACATAAATGTGCAAGAGCTCTTCTTTAATCATTGCTCTTCAAACAGAACTTTTATACCTATGCAAAGGTGGATGTACTATGTATTAGTGGTTACTTTTATAAATTCTTAGTATAGGTAGATGTCGAGATTAAATTTTTACTCACTTTAAATAGATGTGAATGGCTATGAAAATAACTTTGAAAGTTCAAAGTTTTGATGGATTAATCACTGTGTGTATAGGAAACTGAGGAAAGATTTTTGTTTGAAATAGGTTCTGTAACAACTGATTCTGTACTGGAATTGACTGGATTTGCTCTGATTTATGCGCACACAGTCACTGGAGCCAGAGCTTTTTGAAATGGCTCTAAAAAAAAAGATTAAAACCCAGCATGCTATGTATCCTACCAAGATGTTTCTAAGGTGATATTTAGGCTGTTAATGTGCAAATGGATTACATTATAAAAGTTTTCCTTAAAGACAGAAGTCACTCAGTTGTTTGCTGCATGATATCTATCTGTGGTGATTTTAGAGTTATAATATTGAATAATGGTGTATAGTTGAATACAATTTTTTCTGGTATTGCTCATATTGAAGAGTATACTTACTTACATGTCGCAAAAAAGCTTTCTCTCCCCACCCCTTCTCTTTAATGAGCAATTAAAAAAAGAACCATTTTATTCCAGCAATATTAGGAATTTACTTATGTAGAACATTAGAAGTTTTATTACATTTCCGAGGTATTTTGCATGGAGTAATGTGCCCTAGGTCACACAACATGCCCAGGTCTGTACACAACAGAAAGCATTTATTCATTCAGCCATTCATCCACCTTATCTGGAAGCTGCAGCCAGTTCAGAATCTGGAAAGTAGCTAGGATTTTTTGATTTAGTGCAAAGTAGATCAATAACTTCATTTTTGCCTACCACAGCTTTCAGTTAGAAATTTTGAAAAGTACAAGTTACTTTCTGATGCAGAAATCTTCAGTTACAAAGGGCATAATTTAAGAGGAGAGCAATTATTATTCTTAAACTATTAATAATAAAAGAGACCAAAAACAAGCAGAGGAATTCATAATAACTAGAGTTTCTCTCCCAGAATATTTTGAGATGACAACTTAACTTGCTGATAAATTTCAGATATAAACATGTTTCAAATGCAATATTTGAAATATTTAAGTATGGCTGTTTTCATCTTTTGGAAAGGCATCTTTAGGTGTTAATTTTTAGTTTTTCAGTGTTTGCAACTAGTAAGTTTTTTCATATGTCATTACTGTACTTTAACTGGTATTAGAATATCACATGGTTTAATTAGGAATGTATATATCTGCTAGATGAAATTTTAATCAAATGTACATGGTTTGGTTTCCAGCTTTTTAAGGCCTCCATGGTTCATTTTCCTAGTAAATTATATTATTTGGCCAATACAGAGGGTATTTTATGTCTGCTACCAAGTTCTCTGACTATGGAAAGCCTCCAGTGAGAGGGATGTAATGGTGGGAGAATTCATTTAAAAAAATGGCCTGAGGATCTCTGTGTGGAATGTCCTTTGTTCGCGCTTTTGCTTAGCGCGTGAGAGCGGAAGAGCCTCGTGAACAGTGAAGATCTTGAGGTGAGTGCTTGGGGGCCACTCTGTCCGATTTGGGGGCTGGTACCTGCAAATTGTGTGGCCCCCAGGCAGCTAAGTACAGAGAGAAAATAGGCCACATGGATCTTGTTTTTAGCAGAAACTCTTTTTTCTGTGTAGTAGCTGCACAGTTTTATCCTTGTCTGCTAATGTAAGAAGACCTTTAAACTGTGTTAAGCACAACTGGTCAGAAATGAAGTGGGTCTGGATGAATAAACATGGAGAAAGGCCCAAAGATAACTGTTTCTACAGAGAGCTGGAGGAGTAGGCAGGATCTTGTAACTTCAGATCACACATCTAGTAAGATGCTGCAGCTGTAAGCAAGTGGGTGTTGTAAACACAAAACCCATCCCAGCCTTCTTGGCCACTGGCACATCTCAAACCATGTTTCTTCTGTGCCCATATTGGCAGAGGCTACGAGGGGTTACAGGAATTGTATTCTGTGTTTTAATAAATAAATCTGTATCCTGATTCTATCAATGCTACATGGGGAAGTGCAAGTGCTTTGCATTCAGGTAACTCATGTGTAGCACATAGGAAAGTGTATAGCACTGAAATAGGCACAAACAAATGGTAGAAACATCCACCCAAGCAGTCAGCCTATTCAGTGCTGCTCTACAGGAAGGACTGAATAATGATAGTATTTGGCATAATCCAATAGTTTTGAAAACCATCTTCTATTTAGGAAAGTGAACAAAAACACTCTAAAACAAAAATTTAAACTTGAAACCGCTAGTTGTACTGCAGTCTATATCCAGTTTTTGAGTTTAAAGAAGTCTGCAGTGATTGTGTACAGCACTTGATTTAAAAAATGTTATTTGTTGACAGACACATTCTTAAAGGAAGAGAGATTCTGTCATTTCATCAATTGTTGTGAGATATCTGTATACTATAAGTAACAAACATGAGCCTATAATTAAGTAGAAGAAAAAGTACTTTTCATGGTAACACAGATTAGAAAATAAATGGTCTTTGCTTCGGTTTTGTCACGCTATGACAAGTTTGTACTCGTTGACTTCAGTGGAATTGGCTTTGTCTGCATGTAAGTGCAGGATCTAGGTCTCTTTATCTATAGCTGTATTATAGACACAAAGTATCATGTAAAGATGCACTAAAATAGGACTTTTAATGCTTTTATCCCAGGTCCAATGAAGTAGAGGGAAGAATGCCTTTATTAACAAGTACAAGTCACAGCTAAGAGAAACTCCTGTAAAAAACTATACTTAATGTTTGCACGTCTGTTTTTTCCTGTTTAATTTCATTTTGTTAACCTTTGTAGGAGTTTGTATAGTAGTGCTATAAACCAGACAATGGCTGGGGAAGAAACAACATTCTTGGAAATATTCAAAATTTTAGAATCTGTTCTGAGATAACTCTAAAGCAATTGTCAGGACATCTGATAATCGTAGGCTGCATAGCCAGTACCCATCAAAGCTCAGACTGTGTTCTGCCTAAATGGCATTCAGCATCAGGATAACSAGACCATACAACCTCTTTGGCTAGACAGTGTGACTTACAAAGGTACAGCTTACCCCCCAGTATGGAAGTGTATCTTGTAATATATGGCTCAAGTTGGCTGTGTCATACATAAACTACAGTTTTATGTTAGTGTAGAGGATTTCTCTAAGTAGCCTTGTGCTGGTGAAACTGTGCTGAGTGAGCAGCTGTGCTGGCTGGGACACATCACCTAACTTCTCCTGGGTAACTTCTAATACAAAAGCTATACAGATAGTCAGGGCATCCAGAATGCTTTCTCAGGTTAACTTTCTCTTCTTCCTCCTCCTTTTGTTTTAGTGGAAGATGCATATCTTAACTTTCCTTCTCAGGTAAAACCTCAGTTACTGTCAGTGTGGGTGTTAACTTTCAGTGAGTGTGTTCCTTGTTTAAAGTCAGGGCTTGTGACTGCAATGGGCTGCTCTCTGAAGTGAGCACTGGCAGTTAAGTACACCAGTACTGTGTGATACTGCCCAAAAGCCCCAGGGCAAAGTATCTTCACTGCTACTATACTACTGGATATACATAGGTCACACAGTAAAACTCATGGAGCTTGTTTTGAATTATTTTAGAAGGATAAACACTAGTATGGCATCTGGGGAAACCCTGATCCTGGGTATAATAGAATTTAAAATTTCCATTAACAGTAGTGGTATTATGTGGGGGTGAAAGAGCGAAGAGAACAGCTGTACAGGGAACTTGGCTTTGCTCCCTAAGTATTTGTTTTTGTACTATAGCTGACATGCACTCCAAGGAGAATGTACCTTCCCTTTAAAACTCTGAGGTCTAATTCATACAAACCCTCCAAATAAAAATTCAGCCCACAATGGAAGACTTGCTCTCTTGATTATCAAGACACTTTCTTTGAAGATTATGGGTAGAGAACAGACCAACCCCCTTCTTCATCAGGCCCAATGTTGCTGCTGGATATGACCTCAATTGTATCCATGGGTTACGTACACTGTGTAGGAAGAATAAAGTCTTTTTTTTTTTTTGGTTGAAATTCTCTACTAATGAGCAAATGCAGCCAATCTCCTTGAAAGCAAAAGGGAAGTGCAGGACACTATATATATTCTAAGGTGGAATGTGGTCTGCAGTATTATGATATAATCATAAGACAAAATATATCTGTGTGTGCCTGTATATATGTGTGTGTGTGTATATATATATATAAAAAGAATATATAGCCATTATACAAATCAAAATTTCAATATGYGACTGTAAACCCAGAGGACCACTTAGAATCTGTTCCAGTACAATTATTTTAAATGGGCATATCCTGGTTGCTTTACAATTCATAATTTCTATTCAAAGGTTCTTAGTGATTTCTAATGCTTGTAGTTTACAAAATAGATTTATTTTAACTAACATATATTACAAATCAAGAAACTTTTATGTTTTGAATTGCTATTTTACAATCAGGTAATATACTCTACTGAAAAGTGCAGTGAATGATAGTTTATTAAAGTGATGTTCTGTTTGTAACTAGTATGGAGATGGAGTAAGATATAAAGCCTGCAATTTTAGGAGCACCATTTGGGAGGAATGATGCTTGGAAAATCCTTGTTAATGACTGTAATTAGACAGGTTACAAATTGTGACTACAAGGCAAAGCTACAGATTTCATTGTCATTTTATATTCTTTGCATTCTTTGTTGGTATCTTCTGTCTTGGTGACCAAGCTTACAAAGTAGTATTTTTCCTCAAAGACCTTCTTTTAGAAGGCAATATTGTTTCATATGCGAAGGAACCAGGATCCTGTATATAATACCTCAGGATAATATTTGTGTCAGTCTTTTAAAAGTGGAATAATTTACGTCTACTCAACTGAGAGTGGTTTTGTCCTTTTTTGTACCTGCTTTATGAATGAGCAGACATCAGACATCTTATCTAGTGGAGGTGTGACTACTCCATCAGCCTTCACAGAAAGAAGTCTGTGGAAAGAAATCATAAGTACACTGTTAAAATGTTTATCTACTAACTTATGAATAACTTATGAATAACTTTATTAAGAAGATGTTTGTAAGTACATTTAATCAGCATATTTTGGTAAATAGGGTGATACAGGCAATATCAAGAGACCTGAACCCCCATTCTTAGCTCTAGTATGGACCTGCTATCTGATCTTGAGCCAAGTTCTTGTACTTATGTATGCCAATTTGTCCCACTTGCAATTTATCTGTCTTGTCTGCTAGATAGAAACAATGTAGGGCAGAGACGGTTTCTTTTCACAGTATTTGGCTTGTGCCTTGCACATAAAGCCCTCAATATCAGTGCCAATATTTTGAGCCTGTAGGCACTGCTGTTGCATAAATAAATAATAGACTATAATAATAATTGAATTTTAGGTGTTAAAGCAGAAAGAATATCTGAGATAGTAGTTTTTAGCAGCGAATCATAATGGAGTGCTTATCTTGCTTTTGTTGTGTGCATTAGAAACACTGTTCTCTTCCTGTTTATCTGCAAACCTTGATTATAGAAAAAACAAAATCAGAAAGTAATGACTTTAATCTCTAAAGCTGGGAAGTAACAATACATTTATCGCTGGGACACCTCATTCCATTGACGCTTGTATGTTGCATTTGTTCAATAAGATAGATTTTGCTTATCTTTTGAAACAACRTCAACTTTGTTTATCTTAAAACATAGACTAGACAAGCACTGCTGTAATTACAACTGCTCCCTTTTCTCAGCCTAATGAAACACAAAAATTTAATAAAAGACATCAAAATTCAGAATATGTTCTCAGCATACGCTGAATATGTTCTTGTGTTATATGCATCTCTAACTGTTTTGAAAACTTGCTTTGGCTTACTTCCAGTGTGCTCTTGTTTTAGATGCAAACTGATTGGTTGATAAGAATAATGCAGTAATAATAGTCTGAAATAGTTAGACATGGTATTCCTTAGTAACAAGTTTGGATAGACCATTATCTAGCTTGCAAGTAATGTGACTTCTTTACRGATGTGTTCTGTTTAATTCTGCTCATTTTCCTTGTACCTAAATGTTTGAGTGCTACCAGAATTAATGCATTTCTCCCAGATAATAGAATAATACTGGTTCAACCAAAATTATCAAAATGGATTTAGTTCTACAGACTTATAATAATGTTGAACTATGTTGTAAATTTCTTTTTCTTTTTTTATTCAAGATCTCCTTCTTATTTCATATTTATTGTGCTGTGTAAATACTTTGCAGTGCCTGCTTCAAAATGTTCATWCAGAAATTCCTTAGAAAAAGTAGTTTTCTGCTATTTTATCAAAATGGAAGCAGGGGAGTGAGTGACAGAAAGTCTTTGTTAGGTGCTCTCTGGCAGGTATTGCCTGGGCGCGCGGGATACCGTTAGCCCCCAGCTTCTGTGTGAGCGCACCAGGATTGCCAAGCCTTTGACACTGATCAGCCTTGCTTTCTTGTTCGTGTGACTGAGTGAGAGCCAAGAGTGAAATAATGTACACAAGCTAAAGACAGCGTAGTGGTAAAGAGTCTGCGTCTGTGCTACCTTTCACTTAGGGATACTTGGAAAACTTCAGGTCGATCTAGTTAAAGCATGAAATCCATGCATGTGATGAGGATATTTTTTCATTCATGAGTAAGGTGGTGTTAATAGGTGGCTGAGGTTGCTTTATGTTTATTTTTGTTGTTGTATTTTTAAATCCAGCATGGATTTGAAAAGAAAAAAATAGAAAACCAAATTCAACATGACTGGAAAAATACCCTCAAAACCCCCCACATGTGGAGTTGTTCGAGTGATCTAGTGTCAAAAGATAACCTGAAATAGCAGCTGTTTGCTGATATGAGTAAAACATTAGGTTTAACCCCCCCCCCCCAAAAAAAGGTAGTACACCAACATCATCAGTGTCTTAATTCAGCTTTTTTCAAGAGTGTGTATATAAGGTGAAAATGTGAAAAAATAATAGTCTGTCCTACTGATAATTCCACACTTTTCTAAACAAGAATCAGGAAAAACAGTAGAAAGACATAGCTGGAACCATAAGGATAAATATATGGTGCTGAAAAGTTATGAAAAGTATAAAGATTACTAAAAAGTTTATACGAGATTACTGGATAAGTATCATAATTAGTTATCCTTACAGTGTGAAGTCTTCCAGGTGTTGTGTTGTGCATGCTTTACACACACACACACACACACACACACACACACTTTCTTTCTCTCTTTCTCTCTTTCTCTCTTTCTCTCCTACATTCATGGATTACCAAAAGATGGTTTTGTCAGATCCCTAGCTTTGTGGGTTCATGCGTTTTGGATACTTCAGTGATTGTTTATAGCATGTGTTGTTTCATGTGACATGATAATCCTCTAAGATTTTGTCAAAGGATAAATTCTCTGAAAGACACACATCCAGCAGAACACTGATGTGTTTTTATATAGGCACTGTGCCGCTTTCAGCTCACCTAATGTCAGCTTTGAAAAAGCAGCCTTGGTTCTTCTATTTCTGTGTGAATGTTTATTAGTCTCCGAAGAATACCAGTTGTTGGGTGAAATGCAACAAAAAAAAATTTTTGAGCGTGTTTGGAGCACCTCATGTGTAAGTTAGGAGATATTTTATGATATCCTTACTGATCATTATTGGCACTCAAAGAGCACTGTTAATCACAGAATCACAGAATTGCTGAGGTTGGAAGGGACCTCTGGAGATCATCTAGTCCAACCCCCCTGCTCAAGCAGGCTCACCTAGAGCACGTTGCACAGGATTGCATCCAGGCACATTTTGAATATCTCCAGAGAAGGAGACTCCACCACCTCTCKGGGCAACCTGTTCCAGTGCTCTGTCACCCTCACAGTGAAAAAGT
>NW_020449374.1:59936-79756 GCF_003343035.1 Apteryx rowi | reverse complement strand
AGCCTGGAGGAGGTGATGTTTGAATATTAACCAGCTCTCTTGAAGACCCCTTCCTTCTAGGGCCCTAACCCATGGGATTTGTCCTTCATGACGGTGTGAGCTTTTTTCTGCCTTTTTTATTTCGTTTTCTTCCTCCAGTCACTTGGAGGGAGAGTAAGGAGAGCAAGAGATTTTATTATACGTAAAACTTTACCATTTTTTATATACTTTGAACTGACTACTGTAGTTCAGTTGATCTTTTTCTGGTGAGAGAGGGAGTTGATTCCTCAAGGGAAAGGACAGCTATTTTGATTGAAATTACTTGCAAGGTAGTAGCAGTGCTCCCCTTTTGTTTACGGGAGCAACTTTGTGACCAGATTAAGTGCTTGCTGCTGTCAAAGTAGTCTCCTGCCTCTCTGCTGTTTTCAGGTATGCGTTTCCTCATGTATGCGTTAATATTTAAGCACTGGCTTATGAGACATATTAAGGAAGTGATCTTGCTGAAACTTTATCTTAAAACCAGATGCACCCGTATGTGGCAGCTGGTGCTGAGACATTGCTGCTGGCATGGAGGAGGAGGTAGGGTTTCTCAGGAGTGGGGACGGTCTGTCCCAGACGTGTCGCAGGGGAGAAGGGAAGGAAAAGAGTCTCCTTGCTGTCGTCTTTAATTTGGTAAGCTAACCAACGGGATGTTCAAGACCATGTATGAACTTGGCAAACCAATTCCATATTTTCCGGTGCTTCATGTTGCAATGTATTTTATTTGAACTGTGAAAGGCAAAAACTTTCAAGGTATTTTTAGTATATTATGAGTATATACTACTGGGCTGCATCTGTGTGTGTTGTGATACATTCCTGCTGCCACTTATGTATGTGGAAACTATGCGTAGAGGTGCAATGCCTGCTGCTGTCTGAGCCCAATGGAGCTGTGGGTTTGCACCGGGCACAAGTGGACCACGTGTGGTCTGAAGTGAGGTCTCTGCACTGGACTGCCACCTGCATGTGGCCTTAGCTAACCTGTGCTGTTGGGGTGGTTTCCTGATCATATGTGACATTAACGAGCTTACTTCTGGTGGCTGCGCTCGATTGTGGTAAAGGGTGCAGTCTGCACTGATGAAGCAGTTTTGCTCTCCTGGATATCTCTTTGCTTGGGGTTTGGAGCTCCAATGGGGAAATCTAAGTTAAATTTCTAGATCAATAATTTTTACTGACAATTTTTCACCTTGATAGCTTTGAAAACAAAATGATGAATGAACATTTGAGGAGTGGGGAAAAGTTTTAAAAAACAAAGAAACTGAATAACATCTCTTGACCTATTGACTCTGGTACAATATTTTTTTCACAACTTATTTCAGGTCATGGAACCTATACACTAACTAAATATCACCATGTAGATGATGATRTCCAGTTAATAGATTAAGATTAATTGATAGACAACATTTCATTTAAATATTATATAGACAGTTTCTTCAGTTTTATTAATACTCACTAGTCAAAGGTTTCTAAACTTCACAGAATTTCACTAGGGTTTCCTACTTGCTAACCGTCAGCCCAGCAACATTAAAATACATGCATGGCAAAAAATGTGCAGATGTTTAGACTGATACTATCACATTAGCAAAGTATTAGTGGGGGATTTTATTCTCTTATTTCAGACTGCAAACAACGTTATTTAAACACCTTCTGATTGTTTAGAAAACTGTAAAGCTGCAATTAGTAGTAAAAGAGCTGTGTATCTATTACATGCAATACTGTAAAGATTCATTTTCCTCCTCCATTTTCTGTCAGCTCAAATTAATAGCCTGTTAGTTTATCTGTGATGAATGTACTGTATTTAATGTAATGGGACAGTCCCTTAATTTAAACACCTAGCATGGTGTCAGCCTAAATCTCCTTCAGCTGATTTAATTAGCAAAGCTCCATGTTAATCAATTTGCAATTAAACATTTTCAGACTTGTGCTAAGAAAAAAGAATCCTTTCACAAAACAAAAAATTAGAATTAGCCCAGCGATAAAAGTAATTTATATGTTTTTTTAGCAAATGTGTTAAATAGTTGATGAATTATTCAACACTAGGTGCCTGTAGCAGATTTACAGATTTTAATGAGCTTTCCTAATTTGACTTCCCATAGTAAATTGTACTATTTCTTGCATATTTATTAATTGAGAAAGGTTCATTAGGAAAACTTATTCATCAATATATTATCTTTTGCTAGTAGTGGCACTATTTTTTCCATATTCAGTGATTTATCAGCTCAGTTATGCAAAAGAAAAAAAAATCCTACTGGTTAAAGTTATTTAACTTGTTTGCTAATTTCTTTGTAAAGAATAAAACCACTGTTCTTTTTTGACTCATATTTTCAAAGTTCTTGTTCAGATGTTTTTGTCATTTAAGAATAGGGAATCCAGTTATAGGTGCTTCCTTTTAGCTGCCGCTCTACTAAGGTCTTCATATTGCTGTGTTGAATGGTAACTTTGTGAGGGGACAGAAGTCCATTCCTATGATGCTGCTTCCCAAAACAGCATAAGTCCCATTTTCTCAAAACCTGCCTATATTTTTTGCAATGAGACTCTGTGGGCCTTTCCTATAGTATATAATGTCTGTGGACTACAAAGCATAAGTTTGCTGGCTGGACTTACTCAGTCTGCAATATTCAGCAATGTTACCGCTTTCTCATGCCCCAAGAAAATTCCATGCTAGACTGAAAATGCTATTTGCTGGGTTATCTACTTCTATTCTCTTTATTCCAATCTCTCTGCAAATTCCTCTGTATATTGATTTTTTTTTTTCATACCTATTGAGCAAATGAAATCTCTCTTGGCTGAAGTGTGCAAAAGAAACTCATTACATTAGTCAAGATTCTTTTTTCTTCTTTTGTTTTTTCTCTTCAAAGCATATGTCATATACATAGCCATATATGTTCCACATATTGTGCTACAATGTTTAACCACCAAAACTCCCTGATAGAGGTTTTTGAAAGTTTTAATAACACTTTATTAGAAAATGTCCTTTTAAAAAAAATGCTATTTATTTGTAACATTGGAAAGGTGACTGTTCCTTAATCTTAAAGTTACTCTGTATGTTAAGCTGCTATCAGTTTCAACAGAAACTGCTCCAGGAACTTTCCTCCCATCAAGACCTCCAAGAGAGAACAAACTGTAAACTTTTAATATAGCATGTAGTTGCACATGAAAAGGTTTAACATTATCAAATTTATTTTAATATAATATAGTGTAGCTTTCCCAAATTCCACTTTGATGTCCCATTTTAAGAAGTCAACATCTGAAATATTCCAGTCTATATATTACTGCATAAATTTGTGTCAGTAGGTTGTTTAGGTTCTGTGCATACTCAACGTGTTCGTAAATGGTGAGAAAGGAAATACCCAGAAGTGAAAGAAAATAACTCATAGAAAGTAACAGAGAGATGTGAACAGAACACCATCTTCTCTGACTCTGGTCATTACATGCCCTACATCTGCTGTAGCCTCTGTCCTTTTTAGCACGTGTTTTTCCGGTATTGGGACAGTCATATAGCTACTCCGCTATATGGAAGATGTGACTTAAGGTAAGCTTGTTGCATGCAAAGAGCCCTGATCTTTGAACAAAGCACAACTAAGGACACGCTAAATTGGACTATCCAAGAGATGAACCACATCCTTGTTATTTTCCTGATCTGAGATTTAGTGTGAATTGTTTAAGTGGGGATTTGAACATAACATAGTTTACAGTCAGAATAAATCCACTCTAGTTTAAAAAGACACATACACGTTACATAACAGATCTTTCATTCTATAAAGGATAACTCTACCATGTTCATCTGAAATGTTAAGGCATAAGCTAAGTGTATACAGGTGTCAAAAAAATAAGATAATTTGTGTAGCTGATAGAGCTGTATTTGCTCGGGATTCTTCATGCATGAGAATCAAAATCAAATGAAATGTTACTGYGGAATTCTCCTGTCATCAGCTCAGATTTCACTACATGACTCAAATGAACAGGAGATTTCCTCATTTAGGGTTGAGTTCCCTGGTTCATAGTTGTGCTAAAGCCAGGGTGACCTGCATGCTGAGTGATGTTGCCGTGTGAGTTTCTACGATCTTTGTCCTGTTCCACAGATTATATGAAAATACAGGTAAGATTAGGCAATGCCTTCAAAATAGCCTATCCATATGAATTGAGGGGGAAAAAGAACAGAAGCTATAAGCTCAACAATTTTCTTAAGAGTAATGAGGCCCTGTTTAGTAACTCCATTTTAGCTGTCACGGACCACATGGATATTTCAAGGCTATTTTCACAACTGAGGATTTTAATGATTTGCAGCAAACCTCATGTAGATTCTTTTCTTTACTGGCACTTAGTGGTTTTACCAATAACAGGGGGGGAGGGGAAGGGGAAGAGTCGGCTAAACAATGATTTTATTGACTGAAGTATTGTGGACATGAATTCTTAAAAATTCAATGCTGCATTCTTCCTGTGTAGACTTTAGTCATTACCTGAAGTTGTTCCTTGTATAAATGTCTTAAAGCAGCCAGGACCTTTTAAATTCTTGAACACGTTTGTATGATGTGAGAGTAGATGCTTTCTTTGTTGAACACCTAACTTCCAACTTCTGTATAAAAACAAATGAGTTCCTGTCTTTTTAAAAACAAAATTTTAAAAATCCAAAAATCTCCTGTAATAGTCTAATCAGTGTATCTTGTTTTGCTCTATTCACAGTTTAGCGCCTGAAGTTCAACAAATGACTCATAATTATGTTCATTAGAATTATAGCCGCTTTTGAGATACTCACACCAATCATGATTTTCATCTATGAAGAGATGTTATGTACTCACAGAATAATGCCTTTTTTTTTTAAGATTATATGTTGATTGGACATTAACAGTTGCAGTGCTACATTTACACATATCAGACTGTAATGCTCTATTAATCTGAGCATCTCTGCTTGCAAGAAATGGATCCACCTGCCCATTCTAAAAGGTCCTGGACTTCCCGTTTTATTTTTTTATTTTCCACTTTTCACTCTTTGTGTGATTGTTCATTTAAACCACATAGCTTTTGTTCCCAGATTACATGGCATCTTCAGGGCAAAGCTTAGAATCATAAACTGTGACTAGCAGATGATACAATTTTCTGGTTAAACTTTCAGATAAATGATGATCTGTTTCAAAATCATATGTTCCATTTTAGAAAACTTTGTTCTTTAGGAATATTTCTACATGTAGCTGCCAGGTTCACAGGTGTTTAGAAAAGGAAATAATGTAAGCTTTGAAAATAGATYAAATATTTTAAAACAGAAAACAAACAACACCCTCCCCCCTCACACATACTGTGTAACTGAGAATAATCAGAAAGTCCTCCTTTCTTCAGCCAAATATACAGTACTTTTCCTTTCTCTAAAATAATATGCTTTGGCTGTCAAGAGCTTTTTTATTTTTTGTGTTCTGTTAAGAAGTTGTATTATACTCTTCAAGGTGAATTCCTTATGGTTTGATCTAAAATTTTTAAGACAACCCGAGCCTTTTTTAAAGCTCAGCATTCTTTTTAAGCAAATCCAGACAAATGAGACACTCCTATACTAAAGGAAAACCTTTTACATCTCAGCTCCTTGAAAAGGAGGAGGATGCTGAAGCATGCTTGGGGAGGAACCACTTTTATATCTTTTTACAGGTTATGAGACAATCAATTTTACAACTGCAGTTAATATTTAGGACACTTTTTCCTGGGAATTAACTGCTTAGAAAGGATGAAATCCAAACTGAAGTAATACAAAACACTGAATATGTCAGCAAACCTGAGGTTCTGTTAGAAGATCTGGAAACATATTAAAAGACAGTCTTGGGCAGGTTACGAGATAAATGCACAGAATCTGTGCTGGGGAGAAAATGTGGTCTTCAGAGTCATCTCTCTTAAATAAAGACTCAGTGTCCTGTTCAGAGGGCAAGACTGTTCCTTTTCTTCCCTGAATTTACCCTGTCTCCCGCTTGGTATGTAGTTCATTCACTTGCACACTGCAAAAACAAAAAATGAAAGCAAAATTCTAAAACCAAGACTCCCAAAAGAATAGCATTTTCCCAAGATTAAAGATACTAACTTGTCAATATACCAGACACAAAAGCAAATAAACATGGGAAAAAAGCCTGGGAATCAGAAGAGAAATAGTTATTTTTTAATGAAAATGAGTCCCGCCCAGTTCAGAGCCCAGCTGTGGCCTGGCCGTGTAGAAGTGAGGGGCAGCGTGGGGGGACGCAGGGAGCCTCGCGGCGCTGCTCGGCTCTGTTTGGGATTCAGAGCACGTGCTGAGACGTCTCCTCTTCCTAATGTGCTTTAGATCCTCGCTGCACAGGAGAAGCCTGTGGATTTGCTTCAAGTCATCACAGTTTGCTGGTTAAAAAAATGTTTTGCCTACACTACCTGGATGAGAAAATGATACAATTTAGTCACCAATGCCAGTTTTTCAGTTTTTCCATGCAGTTCAGTTTTCTCAAAGAGTCAGTTTTTCAGGAGAGCTCAGACGGAGCTATTTATCTCTGTCTGTTCAGTAATGCTCAGTATCCAGCAGCTACAATTTTTGAGGAAGAAAGCTGTTGGATACTGACAACTGCAAGAAGAAAAAGTGTCCCAGATGTTGCTGCTGAATCTCTTCTTACAGGTGCTAGGAGGGTATGTATGCCAGGAAACTTCCCTCTTGCTACCTCCTGCACTAGGCTCACATGCTATACTAAAAGTATTGACCAGGCTTTCTTGTTTACTCCATTAATACAAATGACACATTGCTTTCAAATTTCTCTCAGTGTGATTTGTTGCTTGCAAAGTCTTGCTGAAGTTCACTCTTAAAAATGGCTTTTTTGATTTGCAAGAAATGCCATCTGCTAATATACATCATATATTACTAAAATTCGAGTCATTTCATTGTAGTCATCACTAACGGCAGAAGATAACGGTTGGAGGCACCCTAAGTGACATTTTGGTGATTCATTTGTCACACTCATTGCACATACAGGACAGGAAGGCAGTGAACTAGGAAGCTCTGGTGCCATCCATTTTTCACTGAATCAGTTGCAGCAGCTTGTGCTGTGACTCAGAGCCCGGTGTATTGAGATACATCAGTTGTTATTAGAGTAGTTTGTTGACAGGGCACACTTCTATACTTAGTAGTAATATTTTTATCATATTTATTCAAATAATGATTGGAGCCAAGTGAGAATAAAGCCCCATTTGTGCTAACTATGCAAACACAAAGTAGTAGCTTCTCTCTTTGTCAACTCCAAGGCAAAATGACAGAAGAAGAAGGGGCAAAACAACTAGTAGAGTGGCAGTACAATGGCAGCAAGTCAGTTCCACTATTTTCTTGGGGGGGGGGGGAGGATTTTATTTAAGGAAAATAAGAAGTAAAAAAAGAAGTTAGGAGATGGTGTACCAGAGGAGGCAAGAAAGGTGGGTGTGTTGTTTGAAATCTAGAGGGKTTTTTTTTGTGCTTTTACACAAATGGCTCTAGATAATAGCATCCAGAATTCTTCATCAACATAGTTCTAAGTGCCAATAAGTGTTAAGAATTTTTAATAGTCCAGGAGAACTTATGACACTGCTGGAAAGTCTTTCCTGTCTGAAAATTTTTATTTGTGTTCATTCAACAGAAAAACAATTAGAAGTCCAAACCCTGGTAATTGTGTAGAAATCATGGCAAATGATAATCAGCTACTTCCCTCTCTTATTTTTAACTTTCTTCTCAGATTTTAGAGAATGGAGAAGGGAACTAATTCTGTATGGAAAACTCTCTAAGTACAGAGCTGTATCGAAGCAGTGAGAGTACCCTGGAGAGAGCAGTTAGCAGGCACACTTAGACATTAATTAGCAAAAGTGCTGAGAGGAGCAGAATCTCCCTACACTCTGTTTGCATCTACTAGCACCAAAATGCAACTACCAGCTGTGGTCACATAGATGAGCAAASGCTTACCAGGTGGTTTGGTTATTACTGACCCTTGCTGTAATTTGAAACTGTTTTAATGAGACAGAGAACCATTATACTCTCCTGAACTGCACCTTGATAACAGTTTTGTCGTTCTTGTCCTCTCCTCTTTAAACCATAGCTTCTTGGAATGAGAATATTTCCACAAAACAAGGTGTAGTGTCAAAACAACAGAGCCAGAAGGAAATAATCAAGAGACCCAGAGGGAGAATTAAAACATGTTTTTGCCGCATGATAAAATAATGCTGAGATTTCTAGGCACACTTTGGAGCATGTTGCTTGCAGGCTAGGGCTTGCTGACTGGAGTTCAGTGGTTTATAAACCACAGTTGTCATATCTGTATGATGTTGTACAATGTCCATATTCAGAGCTTGTTTGGCTGCAGTGATCTCGGCAAACCTCGAGTACTGTGTGTTACAGTCTCTGCTCTGCCCTCGAGGATCAGTAGTCTGCTGTCTCCGTTGAAGGGCAGGTGGCTTTGTGCTCTCATTCTAGAAAGATTTGCTCTGGTTGCTCTTTTTCTGGGCCAAGAACTATTTTAATCTTTGATCCTTAAACCCTCTTGACAAGACAAAAAACCGTATTTGTGTTTTTCTACACCTGTTTGATTTAGCTACAATTGTTTGAGTGCCAGTGATCAAAGAATCTGCTTCCACATTTTACATGGTGTTTCTGGTGCTATTCTCTAGCTGAAGAGGGAGATTGTTTTCATTTACATGACTATGGATCTGGTAGTCAAGATGAGATCTACCTCTGTAGACAAAATTTGACTGAAATTTCCTTAGACTRTAACTACCCATTTAAATGAATCAAGCCATGAAAAGCACAGCCCTTTGCTCCTCTAAATTATATTAATGTAACTGGAGAAAGGCATTCATTTCCTCAAGAGGTTTTAAAACCCATCTCCATTTGTACTTTATACACTTAATATATTTTAATTATTCATTATTACCATTTTAATTGCACTTGTAATTCTCAAAATGACCTAGGTATAGTGTCATTGCATTAATTTACCATCTCTTTGAAGCAGATTAGTCTTAGGTGATAATTCAATTTCTCCAAACTGCCCAGAAAAAAAGTTTCTTAAATACTGCTATAAAATGTAAGAGTGTAAGATTAAGTTTGTAGCACCCAGCACACTATTCAGATTTTTCCACTTATTTTTGATGAATTGCCCTGGGAAAGAATTGAAGGAGATTCCTAAGGTCGTCATAGCTTTTATGGTGTACAGTGTTTGGAGGACTTCTTTTTGCAGACCTGTTCCTTCCAGGCATCTTCTGCAGAGGAAAAGAGTGTGGGTCTCCTCAAGGCTCATGTGTTTCTAGTAACACCTAGACCAGCATCTCGCACTTCTGAGCATTCCCTTGTACTCTGACTGGCCATATTTGATATCAGAAGAGAATAGACTTCCAATGTCTGCATTTTTAGTGGAACGAGCTTGGAAATGTTATCAGAAACATGATGAGTGTTGGTGCAAAGGCTTGGTATACGTTGTGGTCCCTGGAAAAGCTGTTGCTTTGTCAGTGGAGAGATTTCTTTAGACTTTGTTCCATGTTTCTTTTTCCTTTGTCTTTAGTTTTAAATGCATTTTGCATGAAGATTGAACATTTTTAATCATTCCTCTGTCTGTGGTATTCTTCTGCTTCATTTGAGGTCAGTTCTGTTTGTATTACCATGATCTATTTTAATAGCCAACTGAAAAATGGCTTATGATGAGCAGAGAGAGAATAGTGCTGCTCATTCTTGCCTGGAAGAATAGATGGGGACTTTTGAAATATTATTTTCAGGGTGCTCAGGACCTTTGTGAACTGCTTTACTTCTGTGTTTTCTCCTTTTTGATTTCATGGATTTTGTCTTTGGGTGTAGTTTCTGCGGCAGAAATTACCCAACTAAAAGTGCAGCGTTCACCACTAATTTCCACTGTAATTCATTCAGTATAAATATTAACAACTTAATGATGCCTTTATTTTGGCTTACTCGGTGGCTTTTTTCTTTCATTCTTTCTGCACTCTTCCCACTATTTCATTATCTCTCTTACCTGTCTCCATGTTGCTTTACTTCTACAGGGCCACTTAGGTTGCTTTATCAGCTGCTACCATGCTCTGTAGTCTCTACGCAGGCAGTATCTTGTTTTGCATACCTGGATGCTGTGTGTCTGGTGTCCAGGACCTGGTGGGAGCATCATTATTGGCTTACAGACAGGTACCGAAACGGCTGGTATCAAGCCYGTAGGTTAAAACAGTTGAACCAGTCCCATTACAGAGCAATATAATTAAATGGTTCGTTCTTTTATAAAGTAGCTGATAATGGACATGTGTATATTTGCATATTGATTCTTAAAGGAACAATTATATCAACACAAAGGGAGGAAAAAAAGCAGTTTCAGAGGAATGTTTTAAGATCATCAACTGAAGGATATTTTATGTACATGTATCAACATACTACAAACTAAATAGCCAGAAAGCAAGAAAAGATTAAGTATTTAAGTCTGAAAATTTGCCAGGAAACACACAAATGGCCAATTATTTAGAGTTAAAGGACAAAAAAAAAATCAAACCTTCCTCCCTCCTTTCTCTTCTTCAGTTCCATAGTATGCAAATATTAATCATTCAAGTAGATCAATAAGTGGGCTTAAAAGCCAGAATTTACATACATTGGGCAGTTCAATATTTCTGTTTTAGCACTGTCACAATTTTTTGAACAAAAAAATCAAACTATACTAATTGAATCAAACAGTGCCATGAAATGCTGATTCAAAAATGCTGAAAACTTTTACTGGTCAAAATGAAAAGCTTCAGTCAGGTCAGATTAACATTTAATTTGTGGCTTCYTGAGATATCCTGCTTTGACACCTTTTGGGAAATGAGTTTGTGTCTTGTAAGGCCCATTCTCCCTCTGGGCCCTGCTACTAGGTATAGATACTGACCCAGAACTACTAGTTCGTGATATTTCAGAGCTGTAGAGTGAAAAAGATGTCTCACTTTATCTGTTGATGCTAGTACTATTGCACTTTAGTTGTTGTTTTCTGGAGGAGATCACAGTTATTATTTTTTTTAAAGAATCAGAGAAAAATGTCCATCAGTTATGAAAACTCCACTGTATACTGCTCTGCTGCCTTGTTTGAATTAATTTTATATGGAATGGAGGAAAAAAAAGAGAACAGCAAAAACCACCGCATAGGTCATATGTATTATAGCTAGCTTATATACTGGAAGAGAGGTAATACTATGCTTGGAGAAACATTCTTCTTTTGCTATTTCTAGTCAGAGATAAAACAACAGTTATGAGCTCTTCAGATAAGAAATTTAAAGTGAAGATATTATCTAGATGATAGATTATTGTAATAATCTCCTTTTTACCACTTGGTGGTGCATATGAGAAGGAGTAATGATATACAAACAAAGCTCTATAGAAAAAGAACTGGTGCTTCAGGAAAGAGGTTTTTCACTTAAATGATGCAATAAGGTGAGAATACCACAGGGAGCAAACATCTACATCTTGAGTTACTTGGAAAGCTTGGATCCTTGATGCTGAATGCTTTGTGTGTGACTGTGTGTGTGTGTGTGTGTGGGGGGGGGTATTCTCTTCCTTATCCTCTTCATTAAAATGAAGGAAGAATCCAAGATGCAGTGAATCCTGTGTGGAAGAGGAAAAGACTCTGTTGCATCTGTGACTAACGTGCTTTGTGGATGGCAATACTAGCCAAAGCTCTTGGCTTTTGTGTTAGTTCAAAGCAAGTATAAATCTAGGCTTATTAAAAGAGCATGCAAATCTTCTTTGTACAGGTACAGAACTGACTGCACAAGGTAGAGAACAATGGAAATCTCAGGTCTATTGTCTCCTTTCTGATTTATTTTCTAGTGATTTACTGAGACCTGTTTTCAGTAACTTTTCCCTTTCCAATATAGCATGTCAGTACTGCAGGGGAGATGTCTATCTACAAAAGACATACCAGCCATTTTAGACACATTCCCATCAAACTTTTCTTGAGTCTCTTCAGAAAATAAAATGCACAGTGCTGTCCTTTCCTATCGTTACCTTTGAAAAATATAACAAGGATGTATTCTCTTAAAGCACATGTTGAGGCTATATGCCTTCAAGGTGAGAGAAAATGATTATAAATGAACCAAAAATATCCTGCATGAAAAATTTAAGCAAACTTAAAATTTTTTACCAATATTCAGTGATATATGAAAGCAAATGCACTGTGAGTCTGTTTACTTCCATTGTTTTATTTTGTGTTTTTTATCCTTTTCTGTGGAAAGGTTTCTCAGAAGCAAGCTGACAGATGTGAGCATTCATTGAGAGTAGAAATAAAAATGCAACACTATGGAATATTTTCAGAAATTTACATTTGAATCAGGAACACTGCTTTTTTGATTTATTTTCTTATGCTTGTTTTCTGTCTTCCATATGTTCTGGAGTGGATGCATGTTGAAGACAGCTATTTTCGTGCTGAACTCTATACTGTAGTCATAAAATCAATCCTTTTAAAATTCCGAAGTATTCAATGACTAAAATCTGTTAGAAGAACTTGCAGTTCTTTTAAACTCTGATTGAGCTATTAACATTTTTCATCCACTGCAAATCTTTGGAAATGCTAAATCTGTGAAAACTTTGAGTATGGAAAACTGCAAGAAGAACATATCAAAAAGAGAATCAGAAAGCAAGAAAAGAATAGTTTAATCCGGAGACTAAAAAAGACATGACAGCTGCATTTTCTTTCCAGTCCTATTTATTTAGGATAACCATGGGTATTCTTAACCTACTTGTTTGTAAAATGTATCAAAATATCCTTTGATTTCCACTGCACTACTTCCTATTCCAAAAGAGAATTCTGTTTCACTTTCTTTTAGATTGTGATATTTATTTTTTTTCCTCTTAAAAAGAATACACAAATATGCAACCTCAAAATACAGTCTCATGAGCAGTTTTCATAGCACAATTTGTTAGCACGAGGAATCATGCAGTGTTTTAAGATCATCAGCTGAAGGATATTTTATGTACATGTGTCAACATACTACAAACTAAATAGCCAGCTTTCAATTTAAAAAGCTTTAGCAAGAGCTCTTTGTATAGCAGAGTTCTAATTATTCTGTCTCTCGTGCCCATCACTGTGCAAATAATGTGCAGGCAAATTCCTTGTGTGACCAATAGACTTGTTTTAACAATAGTAATCTCCGACCTGTAGCTAATACTCAAGGCAGACATGGCCCTGGAAGTGAGGGCAAGACTTGTCTCCTCTGTACGACCGATTTTGCCCTGCTGTTATTGAAGTTCTATCAAGAACAGCATGACAAAACCAAGATGTCTTAGCCCAGTAATTGATTGCTTTAGCTGTTTTGAAATCATATCATGTACAGCCTGACATAAATCTGGCATGACTAGGTGCAGAACTAGACCTTAAGTTACAGAAATTCAGAGATGTAGGCATTAATATAGGTATTTTTTATAAGATCAATGATTGAGTCACTGACTGTAAGTCAAAATGTCTTTCCTGAAGTGATGGGAGCTATTCCATTCAAAGGTGTKTGTAGAGACAGTAAACATATTTGGTTCCTAGTACTTGCACAATAACCAGAGCTTTGCAATTTAATGCTTGCTTTTAAATAGATACTCATTTTGGGGGGGGGGGGGAGGATTTAAATAGAAAAGTATCAGTGCATATGATACTTACAATGATATTTTCTTTTAAAGCTGTGCTTACAATGGGAAGCTACAGCAGAATACTCTTTTGATAATATTATCTGTATCTCTGAAACAAAGAATCAATTACTGTTGATAGGCTATCAAGTGCATTAAGCTAGTAGCAGGAAAACATTTCTTTATTGTATTTTCATTTTACTGAAATGTTGCATATAACTGCATTTTGTTTTAGAGAAGCTTCTTGCAGCAATGTATTTTATTATTTAAGCACTTTAATCATGTAACCATTACTAAAGTCATAAACTTGGAACCTTTGCATTTTCTTCTGATTTTTTTTTAATTGTAAATTTTACTGAAAAAAAAACCCTTGTCTATTTATGTTATACTTTGCTGGAGTTTGTATTTAAAGTGTTAACGAATGGTCTAATATGGTATTCATTATCAACAGTAAGTACTTCAATACTTTAAATGGGACAGCCTGTGTTGTGTTTAACATGCATAAGTCCAATCAGCAAAATGTAGGGTTTTGTGGCTTTGGGGGAATGCTTTTATGAAACACAAGGATTTAATCCCATCCCACTCTTGAAGTTATCTGTGCCATTTATTTCATCTTTGCTCTTTCATGGACCCATTAAACTTACTTTTATTAAAAGGGGAGGAACATAATTTCAGTCTTAACGTACCCTACACAATCACTGTTCATTTATGTTTGTAATAGCTTTGGATGAAATTCCTCCACCTTATTTCTTTGTGGTGTCAAATGTTTTCCCTGCTTTACATTGTACAAATAACAGACTGCCTCTTTTAGAAAATGAAAGGAAACTGATATTGAGCCTATTTGTTTTTATATAGTGCTTCCTATGCTCCATAACAATATTTTGTTTAAAGTGTCACTATTAATAGAACAGTCTTTTAAGATATGAAAAGTAGAAGAGTCGCATGTCACCAATTGTGATTGCTTTGAGTAATGCTTTTTGTATAGGAGTTTGCTCCCATAGCAAGAGTTAGGGATTGTTTCACATACTTTTTGAAATGGAAAAATGAGTGTTAATTTCTCAAAGGTTATTTCTTTTTCATGAAGTTAGGATGAGTGAGTGCATCCAGCCTTCTAAAGGGCTAATGTCACAGGCTGAAAATAACTAGCCAGGAAGGGGGTATAATTATTTAAATTTATAAGCAATATAAATAAATTTGTGGATTGTAGCATTGTCTGTACTTGTTACATAGTAATTTTATGTTTTAAGAAACAGTTTACATGATATTCTGAAGCCTCTTTAACCCACAGTGTTAAAAGCAGTACAGTATTTTGTGCACAGGATGGCACGTATTGAAAAGGTCTTCATAATTTTAGCATAGTAAGGTCCGAGCGAGTGCCTGCTACAGTCAGGCAAGTAGCGCTGGCACGCTGGCTGGTCTGCTCTGTGACTTGCCATGTCTTGATAACAAATAAAGAACACAGCTTACACTCTGCGTGCATATTAAAAGGAAAGCTATCGAAGCAGTCTCACTTCAGGTGATCCTTTCTCTATGTTTGCTTTATCCAGCATGTATTCAAAAGTACACTGCTGATTTCAGAAGAAGCATTAAGCAATGAATGATGTTAAGTAGTGAATGATGCAACTGGTCTTGTGTTGTGGCAGTTCATACGTCAGGAGCAAGATATGAGCTGAAATAATTAACTCAAAGCAGACCTGTTTTGTATTATATCTTAAATACAGCAAGAAAGGTGTTTACTGCTGACACCCAAATTGTTGAGACTATATGGTCCTGTGCCTAATACGCAGTATTGCTTTTTAATTGAGGAAAAGATGGGAATTACCATCTCCTTGATTTGTTTTTCATGGGGAAAATATGAAATCATCCATTTAAAATAGAAGAGTAGCAAGGGTTTAATACAAGTTAGCAGTCCCTGTAAAACTGAAGACTAGAGACTTGAGAAGCTATAAACTTGCCAGCCTCTATCTGTATTGATGGTGATATTCTAGAAATGTTTGTTTAAAACCAAGACAAAACTGCGTTCYTAACGGGAGGCAAAGAAAACTGAAGTTGATGAAACAGGAAAGATATTCTCCTACATATCCTTTGCGTTTCGATATAATAGTAAAAGATATTGAACTTCAAAGAGGACTTTTTCAATTCTAAAAGCAATGTCATTAAGGCATTGACAGCCATCTGCCATTTAACAAAAAATAGCAGAAACTTCTTGAGGGATCATCTGCATAATATTTTTAGAGAGACTATTTTCAGAGTGAGTGGGAGAACACTAGGAAACTAGAAACAAGTTTTCAGGCCATGGGATGTAGATGTAAAAATACATGTGTTTCGGTATGTATATATTCTAAGATAATCAAATGACTTGCAAGTGAAATTCTCAATGCACTTTTTCTCATAGTCATTTAGGTATTTTTTGAAATAATAAGTATCCTTTCTTCATTTGTAATATGATTACAGTAAGTATTGCTCTGATTTTATACAGCTCTTTAAATTGTTAGAGCACACTAAAGTTTTATCTGCTTAAAGTGGGTCATCACCTTTTAGGGAGTCAGGAACCTCATGAATGTTGGGACTGACTTCTGTTGATCCTTAGGTAAGAGGCACCAACCAGCTGCAATATAACCTTGGCACAGAGCTTGGACTTGCTACAGCTCAGTAAAGTGCTTGATGAAGGTTTCTGGGAGAGGATCACAGTTTGTAAATAGCTCCAGATGAAATTAATACACTTTTGCTTCTCTAAAATGAAGAAATAGCAGCAATGTAAAGTAATATCTCCAGTTCCATGATAAGGTTGTCACTGGCCAAAGTATCAAAGAAAAATTATTGGAATCATGTAAAAGTAGTCGTGTATATATATAGTATCTTTTGACACTTGAAGGGAATATTACGTTGGATAGATGTACTGAAAGATATATGAAGGATGTGTAGACTATTATCTCTAGGATAAAGGTATGCAGAAATATATATATGTACAATCTTGCTAAAACAAGCTGTGTTTAAGTGGGCTTTTAGCTTAGTTCCAGGTTTTGATTTAGCCCATCTCTTCTCTATTCTTTGATCTCTTTCTTTTTTAAAGAAATGTTTCTTTTACTGAAATGGCTCTTGTTTGTTCTTAACCTCAATTTAGGTTTTTGTGACTTAGAGCTCTGCTGAAATGTGGTAATATTATTAGCTTTTCATAGGTTTTTCTGTGTTGCATTTGCCTTTAGTGAGTCCTTTAAAACTTGAAAAATAGGTACATTCCCCTCTCTGATAAAATCTGAAATGCCTCAAGTATAATTTCACAAATCACACTTCCAAAAGAGACCAAATTGAAAACTTAATTCAGCAGCTCTAGTTATGTGTATTTGCATTTTCTATTTCTTTACATGTGTTAGCATTCTTTGAGGAGGTATGGGACTATTTTAATTAGTTATAAATGCTTTTGTTTTGATGCTCTGCATAAGGGGTGTCTCCTCCTAGTAGTCCTATTATTATTATTATTTTTAATGGTTTTAAAGAAAATAAGGAGTAGGAAGTACGTATCTGCACTGGGTGCAACACAAAACCTCTGGTGTGGAAATAGTTATAGCTTTACTTAACTTGCTTGAAGGTTTTGAATAGTGAGGTTGGTATTTGCAGTGAAATGTTCTTTTCTTAGACCTTTTTGCAAAGAGTTGTGCTAAGCCAGAGCAGTCCTCTATCAAGTTGGCTTACAATATTTGGTGCTTCTTTTATTTGGGGAGCAAGCAAAGTCAATTAAAGCATTCGTCATATTTCTGACTTCTTAAAAGTCAATGATACATTTTAAGCAGGTGAAAATTTAGTGCATTATGATTTCTCTGAAAAATTATGTAAATGTAAAAGTTACTGTAACTGTATTATGCATGAAAAAAAGAGAGTGTCATTATTGTTTGAATAATATAGAATAAATTAGTATATCAGTTTAAAACTGTGTGTGTGTTATAGTTGATAACTTCATCCAATTTTTATGAACATAGTTGGCTTGTATCTGCAGTAATATAAGCTATGGTTGGAAAATCACTTTTAAATGACTAAGGACTGGCATTTATATGTTTTTACTTCTGCCAAGTGTTTCAGGAAGATTAATGTATCCTTTATTAACTAAATTGTCACATTCAAGAAGCAGTCTTGTATTCCCCTCCACCTCCTCGAGTGACAATCTTTTAAGGTTTTTTTTGCAACTTTCTCTGCAATATAGTTTTTTTCCTTTAGGTCAGGAAAGTATCTGTTTCTATACAGATGAAAAGATGAAAAGCAAGCAAAAACTTTACTCCTTTTTTACTTTGTCAAACTATCTATCTATCTGTTTTCTGTGTCTGTATTTTATTTTTACATTGTGTTTTATATCCTGATTCTTCTGTTTTTTATACAAGTGAAAATCTGGCGTAGATCTACTCATGTCAATAAATTCCATCAAAGGTGGGCAGGAACAGCTCTGTGGTTTCCTACTGCAGTAGGAACACAGTTTTAACAAAGCATCTCAACTCTTTATCTTTCAACTGTCTTTTGTGAAAGTATATCTGTATGGTGGAAACAACAAATAGAAATGAAATGAGTGCAAGAGCCCCTCAAAGTAAGGCTCTGGGCAGGGGACTCTGTTCCGGGAGCAGTACTTCAAACTCCGCACAAGTGTGGAAAAGCAAAGGGTCCGTGGCAGTTGAAAATCTCTTCTTGAAGTTATCTGTTAAGATGCTGTGATGCAGTCTATAAAATCTTGCAAAAGCTGATACAATCTTGAAACCTTTTTGAGAGTATGTACACAGGATCACAGAATGGTTGAGGCTGGAAGGGGCCTCTGGATATCATCAGGTCCAACACTCTGCTCAAAAGAGGGTCAGCTAGAGCAGGTTGCCCCGGACCATGTCCAGCTGGGTTTTGAATATCTCCAGTGATGGACTTCTCTGGACAAGGTGTTTCAGTGTTCAATCACCCTCACAGTAAAGAAAGGTTTTTCTTATTTTTAAGCGGAAACTCCTGTATTTCATTTTTTTTGCTCATTGCTTCTTGTCTTGTTGCCAGGCACCACTGAGGAGAGTCTGGCCCCACCTTCTTTACTCTCCCATCAGATATTTGTAAATATTGATAAGGTCCCTCTGAATGACCTTCTAAATGCTGAACAGTCCCAGGTCTCTCTGCCTTTCTTAGTATATCAGATGCTTCAGTCCCTTAATCATCTTCATGGCCCTTTTCTGGGCTCACTCCAGTAAGTTCATGACTCTCATGTCCTGGAGAGCCCAGGACTGGACACAGCACTCCAGATGTGGCCTCAGCAGTGCTGAGTTTCTATAATAGTTTTAATTATAATAAATATGATTCTTGCATCATTTGAAATGTGTGTTTTCTTAAAAAAAAAAATCTTCAAAACAATTTTTATTTATTTTCTTGCTATAGTTGCCATATAGCTGCTGACCTGTATTCTTCCTAATGAGCAAAATTTAATTCCTGCAAATAGTCAGCTCAGAGGGCCCAAATAGTACTAAATCTCATTCTAGCTGGTATCAAAAAATGTGTGGTCCTGTTCTGCACTTGTCAGAGGTCAAATTATGAGCTCTTCCTCAAGAGGCTGTGTAAACCACTGCAGTTGTGAAGTCTGAAGTCCTTGCCTTCATACTTCTAGAGCTGCACCCGGCTTGTGTGTTCTACTAGGTCTCATGATAGTGCTTTGTATCTTCTGCTCTTTTTTCTAGAGAACTACAGGCATACCTTGGAGATATTGCGGGTTCGGTTCCAGACCACCGCAATAAAGTAAATATCACAATAAAGTAAGTCACACAAATTTTTTGGTTTCCCAGTGCATATAAAAGTTACGTTTAACTTATACTGTAATCTATTAAGTGTGCAATAGCATTATGTCTAAAATAAAATGTACATACCTTAATTAAAAAATACTTTATTGCTAAAAAATGCTAACCATCATCTGAGCCTTCAGGGGGTCATAATCTTTTTGCTGATAGAGGAGGGTCTTGCCTCGATGTTGATGGCTGCTGACTGATCAGGGTGGTGGTTGCTGAAGGCTGGGGTGGCTGTGGCAATTTCTTAAAATAAGACAGCAATGAAGTTTGCCGCATCAGTTGACTCTTCCTTTCACGAAGGATTTCTCTGTAGCATGCGATGCTGTTTAATAGCATTTTACTCACAATAGAACTTCTTTCAAAACTGGAGTCAATCCTCTCAAACCTTGCCGCTGCTTTATCAACTAAGTTTATGTAATATTCTAAATCCTTTGTTG
>NW_020449374.1:0-58361 GCF_003343035.1 Apteryx rowi | reverse complement strand
TTAAATTCGCCGTCTTATACAGGTGCGGTTCGTGGAGCCCCAAAACAATTACAATAGTAACATCAGAGATCACTGATCACAGATCACCATAACAGATATAATAATAATGAAAAAGTTTGAAATATTGTGAGAATTACCAAAACATGACACAGAGACACAAAGTGAGCACATGCTGTTGGAAAAATGGTGCCAACAGACTTGCTCGATGCAGGGCTGCCACAAACCTTCGATTTGCAAAAAAAAATAAATAAATAAAATAATAATAATAATATCTGCGAAACGCAATAAAGCRACACGCAATAAAACGAGGTATGCCTGTGATGAAGATCCCATCCTAAGTGTTTTCTGTCATTTCTAACCCTTTTTTTCCTGAATATCAATAATATACTATTATGCATCATTGCATAGTATTTGCAACAAAATTCAGAGACCAATTGCAGTATGTATTATATTTATGCATAGCAGATACAGGTGTGTATTAATAATTACATAATATAATTTTAATATTGATAATACAAATATTACTACCATATAAATATATACATAATTGTTAATTGTTTTATAAGCAAAGTTGGGTCTGCTAGTTCTTTTTGTGTCTTCAGTCATTAGAAAATTATGTTGTGCTATGCTGTGAGGGGGAAAAAAAAGTGCTTTAAAGAAACGTTAAGGAAATATTCTGCATGAATGCCTTGTAAAAAAATAGGGACACATCTGGTTCTATATTCTGTGTCTCTGTGGCAGATACTTTAGAAAAAAGAGTAAACTTTCCTCCCTCATGGACATTACTGTGAATGAAGATAGTACAGGGGGTGCATTTTATCTAGACCCAGGCAGTTTTTGTGTAATATGGTAGAGCATTATTATATGCTTTATCTATACAGATATAGAAAAAAAATATTTGTAATCCTCACTAGTGTTTTGAATGCAAGTGTTGCTCTAATCCATTTATTTATCTATATTTTTGCCATTCACTGAACTTTTAGGAACATCACCAAATGTAAAAAGAAAATCAGTAAAATACTGTAATTCAGAATATTATTTACAACAGCAAGGTATAATATGAATGAATAAATCAAGACAGAAGACATTGTGTTCTTCAACTAATGTGTTGTCAGCTTGTCACTTTTATAATTACTCTTCTTTATCACACAAGTCAAACTCTCTGAAAGTGGTATTACATTTGAGTGCAATAAATAAAGGCAATTATAAAATGGCTTTTCACAGGTATCAAAACATGACTATAAACCAATAAAGATACAAAGGCTTCTTCTGACTGATAGTGCGGTTAGCTTACCTRTTCTTATCTCAGTGGGGCCAAATGGCTTTATAAAGCCTTAACTTAATTCTTTTGGCAAGAATYTATAAAAGAAATTCATGCTGAAATGCCAGTTTGCCTGGAAATTCCTATGCATCCAGACAGTTCTGTCCTCCCATAAAAAAGCTAGGGAACTTCTAGCCAAAGAAGGATAGTTGTAAGGTGGGGTTTTGTTTTTTGGCTTTTTTGTTGTTGTTGTTAGCAAGATTTACATCTTGAGTTAATTTTTGTTCACAATTTCGCAAACAAAACTCATGTCACTTCACTTCCAAAACAATCAGGCTGAAGTATATGACTGGGAATTCATGTAGCAGTGAAATCTCAGCTGATTTGACAGTATTCCTTACTTTCTTCTTCCATACATTGAAAACAGCTACTTTTAAAACTAAATTTTAACTCCCTGAGCTGTATTTGACAGTAGTAGTTGGATAGTTCTTCACTAATGTTTTTTGTAGGCCATGAAAAAATGTGATATATACGTGGACAAAAGGATAAAAATAGAATCTTGCAAAACTTCTGAGTAAAAAGATCACTTTCCACTCTGTATAGAGCATTACACTCTTTACAAAACAAAATAAAGCAACAACCAAAAAAACCCAATGTTATCTCTTTGCCTCGCAAGGTAGGTAGTATAACCTTCCTTTCCTTTTGAAGGCCGGTGACACATTCTCTAGAATAAGCAGATTTACCCTGTGTCATTGCTAGAAAACTGTTGTAAATGAATGAGTCAGTGATGATCTTGTTGACATACGCTGATGGAATAAACAGCAAAATAAGAGTAATCTCATTGTCCTTACAGATCTGGAAGGATTTCTTTTACAGAAACACTCCCACCAAAGGATGGTTAAAGGTTAGGGAACATTGAGAGGTAAATGAAGATATTCTAGGCCTAACCATTACTTGCTTAAATGAAGCTGGCATGTTGCCTTGCCTACTGGGCCACATGAGGGATTTTGGTGCCTCTCCCATTGCTTTAACTGGTTGTGAGGGACCTGGCTCCCTGTCGCCTGTCCAGGGGCGTATGGCCCCTCTGCTCTGGCTGCGCAAGGCAGCAGCAGGCGACATCTGGAAGCTGCTGGTGGAGATGCTCTTGGAGGTGCTGCTGGAAGTGCGACCCATGGCGCGAGAGCGCCTCTGGAGGGACCGCGGCCACTCTATGGGACAGGGCCACCTTGAGGCTCAGCAGCCCATGCCAGCACAGAGGAAACTGTTCTGCAGCCACCTCAACCTCCTGTGCCTGCCGGGATGGACGGATGGACAGAGAGTAACCTGTGGGGCGCACGAGGAGAGTAGAGACTGGCCCCGGGATGGAGCAGTACAGCGTTGGACTTCAGCTGACCGTGAGGAGGTATAAATCCACCATCAGAAGTTGGTGCTAATTGGCAATAATTTAAGTAAAATTCCCCCAAGTCAAGACAGTTTTGTCCGTGACAGCTGCTAATAACAGAAACAGCAACTTCACAGAATAGCAACTAGCAGAAGTGGAGTTCCCAGATTCTCTGCAAAATATCCAGATATGCCTGCCTTAAACTTATATTTAAGCAAGGAAATTACTAATACTGTGGTACCTTTGAGAGCTGTAGAAATGAAAAAACAACTTCAAGATCAAGCTTTCAATTCAATTTCCGATTCAATTTGTTTATTTAACCTGAAGAAAACTCTTGAGATGTTAAACATTGGACTTCTAACATGGTTCTGCAAAGAGGTGATGAGTTTATACTTGTACAAAAAGCATTCAGTATAAAGGGCAGCTGTCAAAATACTGTTATAATACCATGGTAAAATCAGATTTTTGAGAAAATGCATGGTTCAAATCCAAGATCCCAGTCCAGTTAAATGATAAATGATGAATACCCTTGAAATCAATAGTCTCTTCAAACAAGGCACCTTTGTGGAAGTTCTCATTAATTTGCCTGATTGAGACATAAATGTACAAAATGAAGCTTAAAAGTACAAGAAAGATTACATACAGTTCTATTTTTCTGTACAATATATGCAATATTTTTATATTTTGCATGTATTTTTCTCCTTAAACTACAATAAGTTTCATTTCACTGAAGATAAATCAGTACAAACATTGGAAACATTTTCTGAATATTTAGCACTGAAAGAAATACAGTCTGCAGGAAATTTTCTTTCATTACAAAGTTGTGAAATGAACAGCTGAATGAAATATTCATAATTAATAGGAGAGTCAGTGAAATTCAAGTCTCTAAAAATATTTAGTTTTGCAGGTAAGGTTGTACTGGCTATTTTCAGTCTAGATACTTGTTTGGGGTTGAACACCTTTATAGCACCTAAACATTTTTTAGGGCAAATGCTAGGAAACAGATTTCACTTAAACGAGCAACATCGGTTGAAAATCTGCTCCATTGCTTGTGTCTGTCCTTTCTACAAATTTCATAAGCCTGACAATGCTTTATATCATGTGTTTTCAAGGAAGGGGAGAGTCATCGGTATTTGCGAGAATGTATTGTTGTATGTGAAGAGGTTCATATATGTCTTGAACAAGGAAGTGGGTGCATAGAAATGACTATTCAGTGTAAGCAAATGCTGAATTGTTGTTTGCCCGAAACTGCCAAATGGTAGCTTTTCTATGTAGTTTTTTAAACCTGAAATATATGTACAGGAATAACAGGGTTATAGAAAAAACATCAGCAGTGGGGAGCTAACTCTTCTGCTATTTACAGGCACACAATTAAAATTCTCTATCTCTACTTGATTCTGTGTTGGTTCTAAGACAGTAACATGCTTCCCCAAATACTGCAGTGTACTTTGTTTCCTATTAAGTGCAGAACAACTGTTTAAAAGCTAGGGCTTATATTCCTGCCGGCACAGTATGAACTGAAAATACACATGAGGTCAGGTTCAGAGCAGACAACTCAAACCTACAGAGCTATATGAAAACTAATTTAGTAGAAATACAAAAAGCTCTAAGGATTTTTATCATTTACTTAAAAATCAATGCAGAAACAAGAAAAATATTTAAGATACAGTTGGAAGGGAAGCAGGTAATAGAGACAACTGCACTTCAGAAATTCTTAAAAAAACTTTTGACATAAATGCACATATGCATGCAGTTATTTGTGTGTTTGTAACTATGTGCGTGTGTATACGTGCACACATATATTATGTACATGTTCCCTGATAGGGAAGAAATTAGGAATTGTAAGAAGCATATCAATGTTTTTAAAGAGGCTATATGAAATAGCATGCATTAAGGTTCAGAAAATGTATTGGCTAATGAATTGGTGAGCCAGTATGGAATTAAGAAATAAGAAGTGTGTGGGGTTTTTTGTTTGTTTGCTTTTACATACATCTTTATAAGTAAAACTCAACTATCCGCTTTTTAGGGAACATTTGGGAACACTTGGTGTTTGCTTCCAGCTTTTGTCTGAGGCCAGTTCTACAGTTTGTGAAGGTGACTGCTTTCATGGTTTTGAATATCCTGTTGAAGTTTCTCTGTTGAAATTATTATTCAAGGTTTTGAGTAGTTAATCATTTAAACTGAACTTGATCTTTAAACCCTTCAGATGTTTGTCCAGTTGAGAACCTTATGTTATTGACTTTCATAGAGGGCTGAAGAAAGACAGGATTACAGCACTGCGAGGGAGCACTGGTGTGGTTAGAGTTGCATTGGGAGTTATGGACTGTAGACAGGTTTGTTTYAGTGATTCCAGGAGGATCATATTTTCACAGTATACAACAATTTTCTGATATTCTTTCTATTGCAGATAAAAGCTTAAGTTACTTACTATTTTTTTTTATCAAGTAGTTGATGTTACAGTTAATAAATCTGAGTGCTATTGTCATTTATGCTTCTTTTTTCATCGGGAACGTATTTCCTGCTTTCAGAAAAGTTGTGACACTTTTATATAAGATAAAATAAAATGTAATATTAGCAAAAATAACTGAATAAATATACACTGGTTCCTGAATGTTTATCGGTTAGTAGCCATATTTTCTGTTGTGAAGGTAAGACACAGCTGCATATACAGTAGCTGAAGTTCTGGGTCTGTTGCCTTGAAAAGATCGAGCTGTCTGTATGGCGGTGAAAGGTCTCAGCAGAAGTTTGACATCAGCAAGTTTTGGCATCCACCGCATAAAAGAACAGTATTTCTAGTCAGATTCACTCTCAAATGTATTATGAAATATTTATAACATGCTGACCTCTATTAGCAGTGGTACATGGTTTCTGGTGTTTCATAAGCATAGATCAGCGTTCCTGTTGTAAAGTACAAGCCTTTTATACAACCCTCTCAGGTAGTGGCTGAGTATAAGGGTARTCTTCCTAAAGGCTTATTTAAGAATGATGAAAAGTGTTTTGTTTTGTTTTGTTTTTTGACTACTTCCCCAATGATGTTTCTGGCTTTTTGATCTTATCTTTTGGGGGGGGGGGGAGTTGTAGTAACTATATTATCTAAGGGTTGTTAGGTAGAGGTGAAGATGCTATTTTTTTTATGTAGCAGTGATGATAGCAGAACTTCACAAGACAAATGGAATTTAAAAAGAATCACATCTGCAACTTAATGGACACGCTATGGACTGTCTGAAATTGGAGATGATAAATGACATAACATTTCTTACTCATATTTAACAGTCAAACCTGAGTTCATAAACTTTTTGCTAAAGTAGAATTTCAAGGCTTGGTAAAGCAATCGCAGATGTAATTTTTCTGTGCCGTGCTTCATAAGGCCCTTCCTAGATGCTGGCAATATCTGATCGTAATGAGTTCAGAGTGTCAGCATACTCTAAAATAAGAAAACTGTTAACAATGAGTTAGACTGAATATTTGAAACCAACTTTTCTGTGGAAAGCCAGAATATTAATAAACAGAGCATCCTGTTGATTTGACTAACAGAAAAACTGCAACTGACTTATATGCATAAGTGAGAATCAACATAAATGATCTTCATTGCTTTGGAAAATGTTTTCMTAATCTCATTTGAGAGTGCCTGTGCTTCAGTGTGTTCTTGAATTGTCCAAAGAGGCTTCATTTTTCAGGGCAGTGTGAAGGTCAGTTGTTGTTTTTGATTGGGGGGGGGGAGGGGGTTTCAAGCCAGATTCTTTAATAGTTTGTACAATAGGTCCAGGTCAGCTTTCTAGCTCATATTTTTGTAAATAGCTCACTATATACATTTTCAGAAAAGGTATTGCTTTTGAACTTGTGTTCAGCCCTTTAACCTCTTCTTACAGTTGTAGAAATCTGGAAGGATGGCTTTAAAGGAAAAGATTTTTGTTCATATAGAACTAATTTTGTTATCACTCGTACGAAATGGCAAAGCAGGATATGATAATTTAGTGACGATAAAATATTGCTGCAGTGTCTTTGGTTCTTAAATTTAGCTTTCACTGTGTGGTGAAAGACTAGTGAAAAGGGTTTCAAGGCTTTTGCTTATGTACTGAGGTTAGGATGATGATTTATATATTTTTGAAAAGTACTTTTTTTTTTTAAGAGACTAACAATTTTAATTGTCAGAACAAATGTGTGCTGGCTAAAGTAGCTTTGCAGAGTAATGTTTGTTTTGGTGATTTGGTGCACTTGATGATAGTATTTACAAAAAGTATTTAGATGTCCGTCTTCTGTATGGTATAGTCCCAGTTATCTCATACATCGGTTTAATTCTGGCGCACATTCACTAGCTTAATAGAGTTTCTGTTATATCATTCTCATACAGGGCAGAGCACAATCAGGATATATTTTTTTTCCATTATAGCTAGCTATGACAACATGATTTCAATATTTTGTCATTTCCAGCGCATGTCAGTTTTTCTTCTTCTGTGCTTTAATGTAGTTAATGAATAACTACCATTTTGACTATTTAATGAGGTTAAAAAAAGAAGAATCAATTACCTGATTAAGTGATGCAGAATGAGTGAAAGAAGCAAATATTGGTTGACCTTGCAGCTTTCTTCTCAGTTTTCTTGAAAGCAGCAGTTTTTCCCTCTTTTCTAATTGAGAGAAACTAAGAATATAAATGACCTATTATGCATATTATAAACACGTAATTGATTTTAGCATGGTAAATATTATGAAAACAAATTATTAGTTTTTAGAGGAAAATGTTTTCAATAGGTGAAAGGGAAAAAGTCTTCAACTAGGATAGGAAAATTAGTGTTTCAGTTAGAACAAGTTCCTATGTTTGCCCACAACTCATAAAAGAAAACTTTATATATGTCTGTTCTGTGTAATCTCTGGACAAATTGAATTTGGAAGCTAAGAAAAATTTTTTCRTTTGTTTTAACAGTTCTAGTGCAGTCCCTGAGGCTGGGGAGGCTTGTGCCAGAGGGTAGTGCTGGATGTCAAACTCGGTGCCCTTCATCTAATTCTCTTTGAGGTTTATCATGTTATTGATAATCAGATCTACTCATTAGGAATAGAAAAGGTGGTATTTGAAAAAAAGTGACAATAAAATCTGTTTTGTTTGTGATGGAAGCTATTTCGTGCAGCATTGGGCACTTGGAAAAGATTAACATGTTGGGTTGGACCCAACATCTCCTAATTCTAATGAGTTTCTTGAGCTAACTAATCAAGCTTGAATGTTCTCCATCCTATTTTTTTCAGTCTACTCTTTCTTCTCTATTTTTTTCCTTCCTTCTGGATGTGAATTTTTCTCAAATGAGTTCTGGGGTCTCACTGTAGGCTGAAGGATGTGCAAGGAAAGTCTGACAGCAGCTGACAGAGTGCCCTTGAACAGGGTTTACTGTAACACTGCCAGTAGTCTTCTTCAGTCAGTTCTGGCCCAGATTTTAATAAATCTCAGTCTCTTGCTCAAATATAACAAACAAAGTTATGTAAGTGAAGGGTGTGCTTGTACCCTATTTAAAAAATAATCCTTAGTTAGGGAGGGGACTTTGCAATAGATTGCCACATTGTTTTTGGGTGGATGAAATACGTTTTTCCTTTTAACTAGATGCTAAACCTGTTATTCTGCTCTTGCTTCTGACTTCTTTTAGTTTGTTTTCTTTTATTTTTTGTTTTCACCTGGCAGATGCTGTTCCTGTTTCCAATTAGTATGTACAATGCATATTTGGTATGGAGTAGAAAATAAAGATGAGATGAGAAGATAGATGGTAATTGTAAATAAATGTTTCTCGGTCAGTACTGTAATGGAGATTTTTTTTTCACAGGTTACAGATCTATAGCTCAGAGTAATTGAACAAATCTACATGCTCCTTAGTTCAGAGTTTAGATATGCCTCAGGAATCTACCATAGATCAGGAAAGAGTATGTTTTTCTTAATTAGTGCAAGTACACCATATATCTGTCTTTTCATTTGTGCCTGTCTGTGTTAGATCTTGCTAAATTTTTATTTAGAAACAAACATGTTATGCCATTATTCTTAGAGACTGAGGCAATAATGCTTGTGTTTCTTCCTGCTGCCAACCTACCATTGCTTTTAAGATTAAAAAAGTGTTTCTCTTATTATTTTAGGTCAGATTGAGGATGAAACAGATTTATATTTAATATCTAGTATCCAYCATAGTTGTTTGATATTAAAGCAAGTTATAGATTCAAAATTTGCACTACAACCTGTTAGCCTCCATGATTATATTCAATAGCTCTGTGAAAGAATAATTCATGACTATGAACATTGTCTGTTTTTGAGCTAATTGTTGTAGAGGATAAAATATAGAATATAAAAATAAATGTCTTGAGGTTAGCATTGCACATCCAATTCGTATCAGACTGCAAGCATTGCTTCCAATGTGACTAATTATAATAGTAATAAAATTGGTTGTTCATGCCATAAGAGACCAACAACTTGCTTGATTGTCAAGAACCTGCAGGCTGAGAACATCTGAAATAGGTACAAAACACAAATTATTAGAGAACCAAAGTCTGAATAATTAAATAACAGATCACAGCATGAAAATTAATCTTTGTGGCTTTTGGCTATAAAGCTAATGATAATAAATTCCTAGCTCATGGGTAGAGTACACTTGTATTTTGAATTCAGCTGTTAAAATCCTGAAGGCAACTTATTTGTATGTACATTTCTTGTTATGTAACTTCCTGAGTGGGTTGGTGCAGAAAACCTGCTTAGTACAATTGTATGTGATCCACCAATTTTTAAATGTATCTCTGGGATCAACAGTGCCATTTCATTCTGGGGGGTACAAATAAAATGGACTATGTTTGCTAAAATGAGGCAGACACTGCATTGCTTTTTAAATTAGAGTTTGTTTTTCTCTCTTCCACAGTGTTCACATCGGGGATTTGCTTGGGTACTCACATTTCTGCTCCACTGGTGTGTAAACAAAGTAGCTGCAAAGAGGTCCCCAGCCTTTAGAATTCCTCTTTCTTTGTCATCCTTCCAGGCAGTTTAAACATGCTGCCTTTCTTACCAGGTGGCAATGCTCGGCTTTTGGAGAAAGCAGCTGTAAAGAGAATAGGAAAAGACTGTGGGCGTACCTACCTGACACATAGCCCGCTTCACTGGTGGTGAAATTGGACATGAAATCAGACTACTGTGCGAAGCCTACCAGTTAAATTTTGTAACTATACGTACATATGCATACGTACACACACACACACACACACACACACACACACAGAGTCTTTGTTAAGTTTATCAAAAGAACCTAGAACCTAGGATGGGTTCTCTGCTGCATCAGATAGATATGACAGGGCAAAGGAGGTTCAGTCTTTGACTTTGTTTCATTAAACAAAAGCAATTTTTTTTGAAACATATTCTGCACTAAGGTTAACTGTGAAAGACATCAGATCCAGAATAACTATTTTTTTCTCTCAGTTTTGTCCATTTCATGTAGATATATTTCATGCTGCTCTAATTAAAAATCTACAGTCCATAAGAAAAGCAGAAAACATTGCCAAAGGTAGCTCATGCATAAGATGTAAACAAGCTTTACAAGGCAAAGGTTAAATATCTAGAGGAGGATATTGCAGTTATCAGGGAGAGTTTCAGTTAAGTAGACAACTATCTTGGCTTTTTGCTAGGAACAAAATTTAAAGCATATCTTTATTCCCTGCCCCCTAAAAGAGAAAAGAACTGGATGACAGCTTTTTCCTTTTCTTTTATTTCTTTCCTCTGAACCATATGTTTGCTGAAGAACCTCAGCTTCACAGATAATTTCAGACTATACAAGAGAAAATGAACTGTGAATGATGAATTAGACATCAGTTCATGAACATGTAGGGTCCAGTGATCGTACTTTCCTCAGTTTGGATACATTAAAAATAGTAGCATAAAGCTACTTAAACTAGAATACTTGAACTTAATACTGGGCTTTAAAAAACAGACAGAACATGAGTGATAATGGATGCAAATTTAATATATCTTTGGAAACTGGCAGTAGGGAGCTATTCAAAGATCTCTCAGGGAAGTATATAGGCTTTCTGAATATATCACTAAAGAAAAGGTTATAAGACTTGGGAAAAAAAATTGCACATGAAGCTAAAAGGAATTACTCCTTTACATCCGTCTTCCTCTTAAAAACAAAACACCACAACCCCTAATCCTTGGATGTGTGATATTAGCCAAAAGTGCCTTGAAAGAGTTAAACTGTTACAATTTGATAATAGTGAATCCCTTTGGTACATTGTTTATTCATTCAAAAATGAGAGTGTGTCCCTGGGAGCAGAGTGCTTATGACAGGATCCATTGCCAGCCCTTCCTTGCCAAAGAAATCTTTGGGCAATACCAAGCTATATCCTGTTTATCAGTTGGAGGAGCTATCTAGGAAAACGAATGTGAGGGACTCATTCAGTATCTTTTACAGAAGGTGAAGGTTGCAGATTTTGACAGACATCAGCTTCAAATATTACTCATAGCTGTTAACTGATGAAATGGAGCATTTTTTGTAGATCTGAGTACAGAATGGTGCCCTCTGAGCCCACGCACTTTATTTTCAGAGGTATTAGAGACTGTTTTTTCCCTGTGACATCAGCAGAAGCTGAAGGTGCTCCATAACTGAAATTCAAGCATTAAGTGTAGTTTTTCATTCAGCTCATTCCCAGAGCCCCCCAGCTGTCAGTGGGAAACATGTGTGTACAACATCTTCAGAATGGAGCTCTGCGCTGTCTCTGAAAGTGGGAATGAAGCCAAGGTGCAAGACAAGATGGACAGAAGAAGAATTTTTATCAGATAACAAATTTTCTTTTAAATTTTGTTGTCAATATTTGATTGTTTTGCTAAGTGATGTCGTTGTAAGGATGGGCATTAGCAAGTCTTTGCAAATGACCCAATACAATCAGATGCAAATAACTCAAAGAAGTCTTGCATAAGGCTCACAAGCATAGCTAGGCATTAGACTGCAAGTGCAAAATAATTGACTTCTCCCGGTTCTTCCTTCTGCTTAGTCTTGTATAGCTAAGTAGCAAAGGTGAACTCATTTGAAAAGAAGGTGAAAAGGCTTTCTTTTTTTTTTTCTCCCAACAATGAATTTCTTGTCAAATTAGGTATTTGACTGCTGGCTGTGCTGGTTCACTGTATGCGCATTTTTGCTGGAAAATGGGAGACTTCAGCTTCCATAGTGAGACTGGAATGCAGTTGCCACAGTCTTCTCCGTCTCTTAGGGAGCTGCTAATTTTCCTTCCTTAAGCTTGTACTTTTTTCTGCCTTTCTCCCAGTTTTCATGCCTAATTATGCTGTAACACTCCTGTTTGCTTTGGCCTGAGCAAGAGTGGGTGCGTTGCTGTGTTTCCCTTGGAGGCGCGCAGAGGCGCGCTGTGTGCCTGACGCACTGGCTGCGAGGGAGCCGTGCCGTTTCCTCCAGGTGGGGCATCCGACTGGAGCGCTTTGCCCCCACTTAGGCCTGATGTGAAACAGTAGCACAAAACACCAGAGCTATCGCTCTCCCAGCGGCATGCCCAGTTAGTGCCGTAAAGAAGAATTACCATTGCTACCACATACATTTCTCAAAGTAGTGTTAGCAGGGCCCTGCATACCAATACTGCTATTTTAACCAATGTGTTTTTAGGGTGCGAAGAGTCGTAGTTCTTTGCACTTTTCTGAGAAAAGTACAGTGTGGGATCTACTGCAAGTTGGCTGCTGATTTTGTAAAAACTTTTGCAGTTTTACTTGTCTAAAGAGCGAAGGTGATTGAGCACAATTATTTATCAACCAAAAAGTGACATTCAGTTTTCTTACCCTGAATATACATTRGGCGCTTGGCTTTACTCTCTGCAGTGGAATGGACATCACAGAGCAAAGTAAACAATTGCAGGAGTTGAAAATGAAATGAGGTACTATGGCTCCTTTATAAGGTCACCTTTTTACAAGTAATAAGTTATATGAGAGATCTTGTGCTTTTAAACAGAACATCATGAATATGGGTGAAAAGTGGTGGTGTAGGACTAATAATTATTTTTGATTCAGTAGCCAAACCAAAAAATACATCTTTATGATTCTTTTTTTTCCTAACACTCCTGTCCACACCCGTACCTTCCCCCTCCCCCCAAAAAGAAGAAAAGAAAAAGAAAGAATTTTATTCAGCTGCTTGACAAATCCTTGAAATCTTCTCTGTGCTATGCAGGCTGTGGATTTGTACTGCCTTTGACGGTCAATGTAGTAAGTGTGAAGCTAATTAGTAATTCAGAAAGGTGAGAAGGGGAAGTACCCATCAATCCCATTTATTTACAGCTGGTTTACTTTGTATAAAATACATGAATAAATTCAGGGTGATTTCTTTTTGAAAGCATCTTTCACATTAGGGGTGGGATTGTTCTACTCCTACCCTGATGAACACTTAATTCTCCGTAAAGCGTGAACAATGGCAGCAAGACATGCCAAGAACTTCTGTGTCACCTCCCAGTGCTTTGTAACTCGGTTGCTTGTCATTGTTGTCAGAGATGAGAGCTGAAGGTCTTTTAGGTAGGTGAGAAATGTGAACCCAGATTTCCTACATACTGCTGACTGGGCTGTTGGTTATGGGGGATGTGGTTCTTCCTTCTTTGGTTCTGTAGATTTATTGCTAACTTTTTCTCCCAGCAAAAGCAACTTGGTAAATTGGCTCAAATTAGAAGAGTGATTTTAAAATTACCAAAACTGTATTGTTTAGTAGCTCTCCCTCCTCTCGGATTTTTCCAACCTGATGTAAAATCTAGTAACCCTTAGAAGATAATCTGTTGTGTGCAGTAAGTAGTTCTCTGGAAAATTTCTAGCGAAAAGCCCCTGATTTGCATATCTACACACAACTCTAGTAAAAATGAGAACAACTTTAATAATATTGAGACTACTTCAGATACAAATAGTTAGAAATTTGTAGCAGTCACTTTAAGAAAGGACATTGTGTTTTAGGCTAGTGTGCATTACTTTAACAAGTTGTGTATGGAAAGCAAATGAAACACCTTGTTATTTTGGGTAAAGGAATTTCGTTATGTCAAATCTCTGTAGTTGATCTAAAGCAGTGTGGACTTCTAATGACTATTTCGTGTCATGAAGTGCCAAGATTAGATTTACTAGATTTACTTATTTTTTAAGAATCAATTTTTAAGTCATCTAGTTACTTTTGTCTAAATTTGTTATAGAGGAAGTAGGAAAAAATACGGGTTTTTATACATAGTATACTTTCTGTAGAACCCCTTAAAATATTTAAATACAAATAATAAAATATTTAGAATCCTATTGCTTTAAACTTGCTGAACTATCCAGTATGTTTCGTATGAGTATGGAAGCTCCTGGCCATGTTGAAGAACCTCAGTTACAGTGATGTTGCCCAACTGAGTTTGACTCTAAAGCCTGACCTTCAATATTAATGAATAAACTCTTCTGCTATTTAAGTGAACCAAAGTTTTACTCCTGTGTGTAAATATTCATCCAAACAGAAGAACACTGATCATTATATAGGTCCTAATCCAGGTTCCACTGAGGTCAGTATGAACTATGCCATTGACATAACAGTTAAATCAGCCTCTTTACTGTAATGAATGTGATGCAACTCCCTAGCCTTTTTTCATGTTCACATAATCTTTGAAAGCCTACAGATGATATATGGATAAGTATGTACTTTATACAATGAAAAATAATCTGTTTGTCCAGAGAACAGTCCTGCTTGTCTGAGATGATCTGCTACTGTTGTGCTTCAGTTATCTGATCTTAGTAACACCTTTCAGTATTTGAACTGCATGTCATAAATAAGCCGTTAAAGACACATGATGATTCCTTCCTGAAAAATGTGGATATTAACCAAGTCTTGCAACAGGAATAGGAAACCAAAAATACAAGTGAAAGACATACTTGGCTTTGAGCAAACCCATGATAATTGGATTCTTTAAGTTTTGAACCTAATAATGCCTTTGAGTTCATATGTAACTGGCATTTCTGCACATATATGAGAACAGAATTGTGCTGGGTGTTGCTTGTAGCATAAATGGCTGGGAAGCATGGAATTTTGAAATATGGTTATCTAAAGTATTTTATCATAATGCTATTGTTGACTTCTGAGCTATGTAAGACTGTATAATCATGTATGTGCAGGCATTATTTTCTAAATTTTCCCAACTGAGAGCATATAAATATATCATCAAGGCTCTACATGACATCTGCTTCTCTGAAGTTACTGAAATAAGTACGATTCTTTCCATGCTAATGAATAGAACATATATTTAGAAAAGATGTTTTTCAAGATTTCAAGTGTTTTAATTTGATTCTCAAGAAAAAAAAATTACAGGAGATACCTTGTATTCTGGCTAGGTGTATGTATATATATTTATATAAAAAGGATTTTGTTTTTATCTCCATGGACATTTCCCTTTTTGGTTTCAGGAAAGAAGGTGCACCAGGTGGAAGGAGCAATTGGTCTGAAAATACAGCTGTTCTTTCCCATTTACATTACAATAGTGAACCCTTCACTGGGGGAGGGAGCGAATTATGATGGAATTATCAGGAAGTCAATACACTAGATTTTATAGTCAGCACAAATCATAAAGAGGATATGTTAAATATGCTTTCACCCTGTAAACAACTAATGCTTCCTCATATCTAATAATACCATAATTCAGTATAATTAAAATCTCTCATGCATATTCACTGTAGTTAAACATCTGGGTACACATAGAACAAGCAAAATGCATCACTGAAAAAGAGTGGACTTTCCATGATAAGTGATCTTATATTGTAATTCTCCTTGAGAAAATCATTCCATAGTTCAGGTACAAGCTAAATCAATAAACCCTTTAACCTGCTGTTGGGTTACATAGTTTTTACTTGTTTTCTAACATTTTTGGAATGCAYGATGGTAAATACAGGTGCCTCCTTCACAGCCCCCTAAAAGACCGACTCCCATTCACTTTGATTGTGGGAATTTGTAATTAATCTCTGCTAAAGCTTGGATTGTTTCACAGACTGCTGTTCAGTAATACATCCAAGTGCAGAAGGAAAGATGATTCAAGCAAGCTACTTACAGTGAGGGGTAGGATCTTCCACAAGATCCTCGGTCTGTCTTATTTGAACTCCAGCAGCAACAAAAAAGCTCAGCTGTTTGAGGTGCTCTGTGTTTCCAGAAGAGTGACTAAAGATTTAACTCCCTCAAGGCTAAGCACGATTAGGCAAAAGTTGAGTATGGGGTCAAACTAACTGATACAAGTATACTTAAGTCCAGTTTGACCTTCACCTCTTTCCCCCCTAATCTCAGTAAATCCTTACACATCGCTGCACAGGATCACAGCTTTAATGGATGTGAGGTTACACACAGACTTGTCCTACATATTGCTGTGATCTCTGTTTTTCTTGGGTGGGAACTTTCAGGGAGAAGGTTTTTGGAGTTTGGTACCTAGAGTTATTCAAACTATAATTTAATTCCTGTGCAGTTTTTGAATGGAAATTTTTACTTTTTTTGCTCTATTAATTTTGTATGTGAAAATGAATAGTAATTTAGTGAAAGTATGAAATTTAACACTGTGGGCATTTAGGAAAGTTTAAACACTGCAGTGAGATCATTCCAGTAACTTTTGAAGACTAGAAGTTGGGCAGTGTACGTGTATTAGTGTGCTGATAACTTGGGAAATCTATCCAGCTGGAGATATATACATTTACGTTGTCTCAGCATTGCTATCGTAGTACTAGACCTCATTCCTTCCCTTTTTGCTACAGTTGCTTTTGAGGTCACTTGAATGAGGGTCACAAAAAACAATACAAAACTTAAAATAAGCATGCAGTATGAAAGTCATGTTTAGAAAAATTACAAGCATAGACAATTGCATGAAGTCATGTCTGGCTCCATTCTGACTTTGCAAAAATAGGCTGGATGCAGAGTAAAGGAGGCTCTTTCTCTTTTTCAGGAGGAGAATGACATGTACATTGAAGAAGCCTCCTTGGTTTGGACATAAAGTGAATTTCAGTCACATTCATGTGCCATTCTCTGAAAAAAAACTTTGATCTCACAAAGCGCCTTGCCAAAGAAATTAGCTAATGTAGCATTTGCTTTCATTGATCTTGAAAATCTGTGCAATGGAAATGTCATTCAAAGCAGATATAAATGAGAGAAGAACAAATAAACGTACATAGCTATACTATGTCATTTAGATATGCTCTATGYAGGTTTAGTTGATGTGGTTCTTAATGCAGCTGAAGAAGTGCTTGTATCACGGGGAACCTGATAAAAATGAAAACTTTTGAGTGAAGTTGGAGTGGTACGCTTGGTTCCATCTATAGGATGTACCACGTGCTGGTTGCTGACTGAAGCATATGTTGAGGGAAGACTTAGTGTCTGAGAAAAGGAAAGTCTGTAGGAAGTGAGACAGTCATTTGTTTTCACTGTTTGCTTTTTATATCCACCTTTTAACGTAGCTGTATTTTGGCAGCACAGAGGATTTTCTCAGCAGCACAGAAATTTGCATGAAACTTGATAAGAATTTTGCTCCTTAGCACTTGATTTAGATTCTGTACCTGACAAATTTAAGTGCTTGTTTTTTCCCCTGCATTATTCTCATTATCTTTATATTCAGAAAATAATATAAGTATTTTCAATGAATTCAAGAAATGATAGTGGAAGTGATAGAAATATTTATATTTGCACTTGATAACAGTTTTCATTATAAATTATGCTGTGACCTTTGAAAAACTCTTATATATGTGCAGTTTCCACAAAGTGTCTAAAGATCAAAGGGAAAAGTTGTGAAGGTAGAGCAATATTTTTTTTGCTGTTCCAAGAGCCATTTAACAGATGCTGCTGCTATGGAATCGGTGTCCGACTGTCAATATGATGTATACTTGTAGTTTGTCTGTAGTTTCTCCTGCCTCCTTGTCACAGGAGCATCCTGACCCTGCCTTGATCAGGAGCTGAGTAACTGAGTGTAACAAGTGCTGGCCAGCAGAACAGTGCCCGCAACAGCTGAGTGTGATGAGCCTTGGCGTGGGCAATGGGTGGGCAAAGGACAGAAGAGTAATAGCTGGCGCCGCTGGGGGTATACCAGCCAGGGATGAGTTGTTGGCTTGTATCGATGTCTGGCTGTTGAACCTCCCAGTATAGAGACCAGGAAAGGGGCCAACATGGGTACAACGTGGTCTGGCCCCATGTTTAGTAGAGGTGGCAGCGTCACATGTTGGAGCCACCCAGAACCTGACCCTGAGACCCGTTGGAGCAAGCACCACGTTTCCCCCAGGCTAGACTGGGGTGGGCACCAGTCTCAGTTAACCATAACTGTGCATTGGGCGCGTGTGTGTGGCTGTGAGCGTAAAGCTTTTCCTGATGCTGCCTGGCCCTTGCTTGGTCCACTTAATAAATTGAGCTTAGTGATGTCACGTCGTTTGGTGTTCCTTCTCCCCTCATGACACTCTTGCCTGTCGAATAAGGATGCCTTACATCCTTACGTCCTTGGATGATATGTTCACTTTCTCCAAAGAAAAAGTGATTCAGTCATGATTCTGGGTCGTTCAGATACTGAAATGTTAGATGCTGCAGAAAATCGTAGGTGAAAATAAAAAATTTTGTGTTTATGAAGTGCTTTGGATACTAAACAATAAACATGGTGAAAAGACTAATGGAAAGAAAAGAGCAAATTGCCTGAATGTTTTATGTCATAGGCATGAAGTATTTACTGAAATGGAGACCTTAGTGGAAAATCCTCACAGATAAAACCTAARTACTACCTAAAAATTCTATTATAAACATAAACCATTATATCCAAATTTTAGGAAATAAAAATTTGACTTATGTTAAATAAGCCCGAAGGAAGGAATGACTGTTTTGCTCCTGAGTCTTTCCATTTATGCATGTAGTTTGTTTTTATAAGATCCAATAAGAGTGGGAACAATGCAGGATCTTATTCAAGTTATTAAACCTGCTTTTTCACATATATTACTGATGAATCTCCAAGCTATATGTATCGTAAGCAGGTTTTATTAAACACATACATTTTATTAACATTAACAGTGTGAAGACTGATTTATAAAGAGAAAAAACAATATGTTTTAGATATTGGTTCAATAGTGATATTAGCTCTTACTTAACTTTTTATGAATTGCAACTTTTTATTTTGAAAGTTGAGTTTCAGTATATATTTAAGGAAAGCAAAGAGGCATCTTGCAGAGTAAATAGGCATTGAAATAATATACATAGCTCGTTAAATCATACATAGCTCATTAAATCACCTGTTGAAGGAGAACCACATTGTGATATGTTGCAGTTTTCTATGTATACATACTTTTTGAATAATATTCTACCATTGAATTTGAAGATCATATGTCTGATGTACAAATTTGCAATATTTTAGCACAGATTTATTTTTCTGTACCTTTCTTTTATTTTGTGATTTTAGTTCTTCAGGAAGATTCTTCTTTTTTATTTTCAGCCTATTTAATGTTTTGGTTCTCTTACTTGCCAGGTATTTTTGGCTATTCCTTGTACTTTGGCTATTCCTTATTCTTTGTATTCACTCGCTGCTTCATAGTGGGTTACCCCAGATTTCCCTCAGCTTTCACCTTCTCTCAGCTTCTGCTGAAAGTGGCCTATTGATGTTTTGTTGTTAAGGAGTGGGAGACATAGCAGTGGTCCCCAAGTTGTTCATTTAGCCCTCATAATTGCTTATCCCAGTACTTGGCAGTTCTTTTGAGCCATTCAGATATTTGTGACTCTTACTTAGATTTCAGTTTGCTGTTCAGAACTTCATAAATATTTTCTGCTGTCTTTGTCTCTTGTTTCAATTCAGTGACTTTTTATCCTGGTAGTTCTTATACAATCCACATTCTCTGCCAGGGGACCGTACCTTGATTCTTGGCAGGGACAGCCGTGTTTTTGTCTTCAATTTCCCTTTCTTTCTCCTTTCCTTTCTTCTTTCTCCTGTTGATTGTGTTACATTCAGAAATACAAATATAGTGACATTATGGCTGAAGTAAAGATGCCAATTTTGATTGGTCGATATATGACCCTAACTGTGGAAGAATGGTTAAGTGAAAAGGGGCATGATCTCTTAGAAGTGAGCAATCCTGTCTTCACAATAGAGGGAGGATCCCTGCGGCTATGTGAACTGTCCTTGAGCATTCCTAGACCATTACAGAAGGGGAAGGCAAGTAGTGGTAAACAAGTAAAGGAGGGGGCCGACAAGCCCCTCCACGGGAACAGCAACTTTGCACCAATCGTGTATTCGCCTTAGGCGCGTGAACAGAGACTGTAAACCAATCATACAGCTACTGCTAGTGCATGCTTATTGCTTGTCTATATATACTCTGTGTAAGCTCTAATAAAGGGAGAACGACCATACTCATATTGAGACTCATCGTTACTCCGGGTCTGTCTCCCACTCCGACACCTAACAAGCAATGCATTTGGAGCTACTATTTAATTGTATTTAAAATAGAAATGTAGTACACTGGTACAATTGCAGTTCAAGAAAAATGCTAAATATAGCAACAACAAAAATTCAATTGTTCTCCATAGTGTATAGGCTTCCAGTTAAGGACAGCTTCTGAAAACATGATTTTTTATTCCAAACAGCACTTAAATACGTTTGAGGGCTTTATGAGTATTTTAAGCAAGTGTTTAAAGTTGATTGAGGACATTGTTCAAGACGTTGAGGATAATTTTTGTAAGCCATCTAATCAGAAGTGAAAAGCACATCCTGGATGTATCAATGGAACATTAGCATCCTTGTGCCAACACAAATAAAAAAGCAGCAAACAGTCATTCCAATTCTTTTTGAATATATTTTAAGGATGCTAAAGATTGGAAAGTCTGAAGTATTCCAAATCAGAAGCAAATGGGCCTTCAAGCCACCTGCAGTTTGACAGCCTGCAGGGAAATATGAAACTACAGTCATGGACCCTGAAATTTCATCCTGGAGAGCTGATCTGAATTGCTACCCCCAAGACTATCAGCTCTTACCTTTGACCTTCCCAGGCATGAATGAGTCCCATGATTTTCGTAAGGGAACAGAAGGGAAGGGAAGGACAGCCGTGAGTTATCAGAGACCAGGGTGCTGCACAGTAACAGCTCTGGCTCCCCTTCCTTGGTTACAGATCCATGTGGGTTTTCAGACACACGAACACCGAGGACCCTTTGGTTTATATTTTTTTCATGAGTTAATGTCAGCAGTTTTACTCTCTGGCCCTTTTTGTTTAGGCAGCGTTTATGTGCAAATATAGGATAATGGTGTCTTCAGATAATCTGTTTTCACGGTGGAGCGAGCAAAGCTAAAGGTGGTGTGATACCATAAAGATGAATTTAATGGTGAATTGTTCGAAGTTGTTCTTTAGGCAGAATTTAAGGGTAAAATAAACTATACAATTTCTTCTGTCTATTCTGCTTGTTGTTCTAGCACCAATACAAAAGGTGAAGAACAGGTGAAAGGACAATACTGCTAGCAGAATTGCTGAGGGGATGACTTCTGATGCATTAGAGGGAGGGGGTTTTGGATTTTTTTTTTTTCATGCTAGGTTCAATATAACAAGTGTCCAGAAATAAATCTTGCAGATAGGTAGAATATTCCTATGCATTTTCTTTAAGAAGAAAACGTCTGAAACAGTTTGCATAATTATGTAGTGCATTAAAAAGAGAGAGAGAGGAAAAAAAAAAAAGTTTCCTTCCAAGTAGTTCTGAAAAATTTACCAGGAGGAATAGACAGGTTCTGGTATTCCTTTGAGTGAGGCTTTAATTTTGTAAAATCAAAGGTCCAATGTCTATTGACTTCATAAGGCCAGAATAAGAACTCTCTAGATGTTCCCCAAGTTTCTCTAAACTTTTATATATTTCTTATATAACATTTTTATGTAGCTTTTGTAGCAACTTTTATCCAGAAAAAATTGCTTTTAATGATTATATTGTCTTTTTCTGAGAGTTATGTGCTTGCTCTGCTGCCTCTCTAAGCCAGTAAGRAGACAATTTAACATAGTGCTGAGTGTCAGGAAATATGAGTTAGTCCTCAGAAAAGGTTGGGCTTAGTGGTGTGCTCATGATGTCTTCTTTGGATTTGCCTGAGAGAGACTGTCTTACAATACCTGTAGCTATTCCTAAATCTGAATATAGGGAACTCAGGAGACTGAAGACCGATTGCAGCTCTCTGCAAAATGTTTATGGGTTTTCAGTTCATCCTCGGTGGAAGGGGAATTAATACTCCATCACATATAGCTCCTCTGGTAAAATGTGAAATTAAAGAAAATAAAGGAAACTACCAATATTTTATGTTTAGTATCCCTAATTCTGGAGGATTATTTAAGTTTTGCTAGGCAATCATATGATGGAAGGAGACCACTATTGTTATATCAAAAATATCTGTCCTGGTTTTATCCTTTATTTTATCCCGTTATTTTAGTAGTATCAGTTACGTGACAAGTTCACCTCATGCTTTTGATGCTTTATTATTTTAATTCTTAGTTTTTTCAGTTGTGGGACATCTGCACTGCAGCACACTTTGCTCCTTGCTGCTTGGAAAACAAATAATTGATAGGTAACTATTGGATTATTTAATTAATATGGTAATGAATATTTGTTTTGGTGATATATTGATATATCAAAGTAATATATTGGAGTGAGATGTTCTGATTGAATGGTGGAGCCTTTTAATGAAATGAACATTAATGAATATATACTTTCAAAATGAAAAATATGTAGACCTACTATTCTCAGCTTGTAACTGAATACCTTTAGTCTTGGCAGGTCAGCAAGGTTTAGTATGTGACGTGCTGGTTTGAACATATGTTTTTCCATTTCTTTGGTGAGGTGCGCTCAAGGTGCCCACAGCTGGGCAACTTTTCAGCTTTTCATAAGAGGAAAATTGTAGATACTGAAGATTTTTGTTTTTAAAACATCAGACAGGCTCTGCTGCTGGTGACGTTCCTTAATCTCATAATACCAAAGTGCATAAACAAAAACCTGGGTATTAAACTAGCCATACAACTTGCCTACAAGTCATAATAAGAAAATGAGTTGGTTAAATTTGATGATTTTCCAACTATGAGGTTGTCCTTACTCTTTATGTGCCTGGTATTTTTTTTAATTCATAGCACCATGATGGAGAAGAGGGGAGAGGAGACAGTAAAATTGCAGGTGACAGATTTGCTGGCAAGAGTTTGCATGATTCAGGAAAAAATAAAAGGGAAATATAGGCTGAATGTTAGGAAACATTTCACTCTAATATGCTGATCTAGTAGACTGTGGAAATATCTCCCAGAGGCAGTGGCAGTTCCAAGGCTTGAGACGTTACGAAACTCGAATGGCTGAAGCACTATAAACTGATCAACAGGGAGCAATATGGGCTCGGCAGAATAAGACAGTAGAATATTCAATAAGCTGCTTTGGTTTCTAAATTTCTGTAAGAATATCTGGAATAATTTTAATCAAATGCAGAGGTTTAATTTCTTCAGTTGAAAAATATTAGGGTTTTTTTTGTAAGAATCTAAAGTAAATCATGTTATCATCAGAACATGTGAAAGAAACAAGAGAGGAAGAATTATATTGAATAGACTTTTTTTACTCACTTTTGAGCAGAACTAATGTAGAAATTAGCATGCAACAGCAGTTTTAAACATTTGGAAAACTTCTTGCTATAGGCCAACACTAATGTAATCTTATTTCATAACAGAAGAGCTTTAAATAGTGAGGAAATAATTTCTCATGTGAGCAATAATGCTCACAGGATCAGGACTTGTGTTTTCCACAAACTGGTTAAGAGCTTTGATCACCAGGCCACGGAGTGAAGCTCCTTCTTCTACTCTTGATCACGGTGACTCTGAGCAATTCAGCAATATCAGGGTTTAATTTCAAGTAACATAGAACGTGCTTAGGTGCTTGTGGTGCTGGGTGGCAGCTGACCAGGAATTTAGGATCTTGGAAGAAAATGAAGTGAATGGATCTTGGAAGTGAATGACTTTTTCAAGATGTTAATTTGAGAAATGTAGATCTGCTCATATACTAAAAGAATACAGGGTATGGTCTGGCAATGCAATAAATCTAACTTAATAGTATTAGATTTTTTAAAAGTGCCAGGTGACAGAAAGTAGGTATCTCATCACTAAGACAAGTCGCATTAAAAAAAAAAAAAAAATGGAGTGAGGGAAGCTAATTTAACTGGCTGACCTTATACTGCATTATTTGCCCTCCCTCAACCAGAGCAAATGTCGAGTGTACTTCGGCGAATATCCAGCTAGATCTAAATGAAATATATACTGCTGGGTGCTCCCACAGTGCATGTTTTTGGCATGATTGCAGGATACCAGCTTGAATTTAGAAAGAATACTTCCAGTGATGTATCTGTGCCTGGAAAAGCATTGTCTGTACATTTATAGGACTCATTTGTATTTGTGTGTGTGTATATATTTGTATATATATATACACATACACACATTGTGTGTGTGTATACATGTATATAAAACTAAACTATCTGTAATTGTAATTTCTCATCTTGTTGCCTCAGGGTTATTTCCCTGTATTTTTTAAAAAGCAAGTGTTGCAATTTTTATTTCTAAAACAGTCATCTGCTTATGGCTGATCAGTGAATTTTTTTTTCATTAAGTTCAGTTATTAAACAGTGGAACAGATGTTCACAAGATGCACATTGACACTTTTGTCAAGTAAAGTAGAATTATTTAAATTTTATATGAACTGAGATAGCAGCTTAGGTAGAAAGAGAGGGAGTTTTCCTAGGTATGTCATTTTGTTGATAGGTGTATTTTTATTAAAAGCAGAATTAAATGTAAAATTCCAAAGACAACAATGAAATTAAATTATGTGGCTAGCTGAGACAGAAAGATTAACCTGACTGTATTGTAAGAGACGATGGAAAGGCATTCAGTGCCTTTCCAAACGTAAAAGGCTTTGCTGTTTGTCTAAGGAGACTAATGTAAGTGAACTATATTTAAGGGTAATAACATTGAGGTCATAGTTAAAGCTTCTTTAGATGTGCAGTAGAAAACCAGACCAAAAGGTGGTATTATATGTGTAAATTATGAAGAATATCAGAACTGAAAAGGGTAATGTTACCTATCAGAAGGCAAATGGTTTTAGTATGAATAGATTTCCTATTAAAGACTAAAACCTGTAGATTAGATGTGAAAAGTAAACTCTGTGCAGAGGACACATCCATATTTATGCAGTCTATGTTTGAACAGTTGTAAAGAATAATTTAATAATGTTGTTTTCACAGGATTTAGTAGCTTCCTTTCCGCATTACAGCTGTATAAATCCAACAAGGATTCATCGCGCTAGGTAAAGTGCCTATTGAAAGACAGCTTGAAGAAGAAAAAAAGCTCAACTCACCTGTCTATGCTTTTGGGAGGAGTTAAGTTTTCTATAGGGTCAGTCACAAGGTTTTGAACGTTCTCGCCTCATACAGTAAACTCTTTGCTTTTCTGGCCTGTGTGCTTTTAAGTGTATCAGTACAGGCTTTGTTTCTTTGGGTTGTTATTTTCAATCTCACATTACACATGAGGATTCAACCTACTGTTTCATCTCCTGGAGGCTGTATATCTAAGCCAGCTACAAGTTTTCAGAAGTCTCCTTTTGCCCTTTTGCTCATTGGAGGGAGCTGACAGTTGCATGTTTTCCCTGATGAGAGATTGATTCTAAGTGACCAAACATCTGCCAAAAAGCCACTAGATGATTGTTTTGTTTTATTTATGGTGATTACATGAAAAAAAGCAAAAGGAAGTTAATGCAAAGGGCCTGGCAAAGGGTTCTCTAGCTGCTAGCGGTGCTGAAACCAAACTAATGCAACAGCACTGCTATCTTTTCATGGGTGATTAAAGTTAGAGCAGTTAGGACACTTTAGTCTACTAAGCAGTCATAACCTGGTATGGGCATTTAAGTATTGCTTTCTACTTGAACTGTTAATAAACCTGGACTGGAACATGTGATTGTACATTATTCTCAGTAGGTAAGGGTGAAATATTCTGACCAAATACTCCGACCCACAAATAATGAAGTGTCAGATTACAAAAACTTTTYCTCGGTTCCCCCCGAATCCCAAAATGTTTCATGTTCACATTTCAAAAAATGCTTGTGTTGGGAAAAGACAGAAAAGCAATGGTATGATGTTCTGCTATCATTGTCAGTGATTTCCATCTCAAGTTTGCTTATTTTATAGTTTTAAAGATTCTTGTCTGCAACTTCCAGGTATGGTGATTCAAAACTGAGATTCATCTTTCTCTCACTTCAATATAAACCATGCTCACACGTGCACATCTGCAACCAAGAATATCTTTGAATGATTGCTTTAGAAACATCTGGGCAATCATGTACTTTGCAAGTGTAAGCAGTGATTTTAGTAAATAATTCTGTTTGTTTCATGAAAAGGAATATAGTCTGCTCTTTTCTTAACTACCATTGCTTAAAAAAAAAAAAACAAAAAAAMCCCAGCCAAATCCATGACAACTTTCTCAAGATACTTACTGGGTAAAAAAGATTTCTTAGTTTACAGTAAGGTGCCTTAAATTATAAATTGCAAGTAGAGCAGGAAAGTAAAACAAAACAAAACAAAAAACCCCTTAAGTTTATGGAATGTAACTGACCACAGATTTCTTCATTGGCATTTGCTGAAAGAAACATCCATCCAAGTTTATAGTCTTAGACTGACTTTCTAATGCTCTGTGGATTATACTCCAATTTTCTCTTTGTTTTAAGTTTCCTTTGCAGTCAGGGACGTTTATGTAYCATAAATAAATAATTGAAGTGTTTATAAAAGTTGTATTTCAAAGACAGGCTTTGTAAATCTAGAGGGAAAGCAAAATCAATTTTCCTTTGTCCTGACGTAGTACATATTACTCATTGAGAAACAGACTCAGTGCTGATTTTGAARACTAAAAGCTTAACTTATAAAATTTAAGAAAACAACACTCAGAGGTGGAGTGATCTCTGGGGGCACAAAGCTTTCTTGTTAGTAGGCACTTGTCTCCATTGCATACTGAAAATTAGAAGCTGTTGAAATTTGTACTGTATCTATTCAGTCATGTCAGTAAAAATAATAGAAGAGTCAGAACAGCTGACTAAGTTTAAAACTAAGAGAATAACATTCCATAAAAACAAATGATACTGCAATTTACATTATGTGTCAGTGTAGAAACAGCTTGCAATTAGAATATTACTGATGACCTTCACATGCAGAATACTGCTAAATTGTTCTGTTTGATTAATATACATTTTGCACCCAAATTTTGTCTTCAAAACTGTCATTATTTTTTTCAGTTATAGATTGAGATTTGTTAAAGTGAATTTGTAAATAGGAAAATATCTGCAGTAAGACTTGGTGCAATAAGACTGGAAGAGACAGCTTCAGCTAACTTTTAAAAGGACATTCACTTGCTAAAATGATAAATATTCACAGTAATCCCAGGTGGATATGCTGATAATGAAAATTCCTTTTGCAGAATGGTGTAACTGGATATTCAGAGGTCAGATTTAATCTGTGTATAACTACATAGTGGAGTTCCTAGGAATGGGTTTAGCTTACTCTGCCCTCGTATAGTTATACCTCAAAACAAATGGAGTACCCTGAGAGTTTTTGACATCTGAAGGTATCAGAAAGCTACTGGCATTTCATGGTGTTTATGGCATGGTACAGTGGCATGCTTAAGTCRGTCAGCTTCTTCCAGAATACTCCCCTAGTACAGGACTGGCAGCATAGTTTAGCATAAAGTAATTGTTCAGTTGTCTATCTGTATTTATTATATTGCATATATATATGTGAAGCCTTCTGAAAAGTGCTAATCTAATGCCCAGGAGACTGCATTTTGGTTGCTGAGAATTCAAGAGGGGAAGAATAAGAAAAGCAACTGACTGGGGATCTTTGCTTAAACCCACTCTTGAGAGTCCTGTTAGTATTACAGAAGTATAAAAGTCAAGGTATATTCAGTGTTGTGGAAGAATATAGGGGTCCTTGAATCAATGAGTAATCTAAGTTGCAAGACAAATTTATTTATAAATTCATCTTTTTTTTTTTTTAATTGAGCTGCACTTGGTTGGTTTAAAAGAGACAATTTCTTAATGTAGAAATTGAGGTCACCAAAATGGGCTAATCCAAGATTTTGCTGGCCAGCACACACACAGGTGCAGAGTTGAATTTTACTGACTCAAACTATATGGGCACTGTTCTTGGGCATAATACTAAGAGTCAAAGCTTCATATTAGAGATAATCTTGTCCAGAATTAAAACCTTTAAGAGAGTATAATAGCTAATAGCTCTGATAGTTATATCTTATTTCCTTTTTTTTTTTCTCTCTCTCTTTAACAATTCTGACATATACTTGTTCCTCTCTTTGGCTTTTCCTGGTTGTTTGTGTGGAAATAAGATAGGATATGACAGTCTCAAACCAGCTAGCTGCTTCATTGCACTCCTGCCATTTCTGTAATCTAGCTGAGCAGATAGAAATTGCTAAATACTTAATTACCTTTAATCATACATGGAACTAGTTCATACCAAATTTCATCTTTCCTTGAACTGAAGTCTTCTGATTTATCCTCTACTTAACTGCCAGAGTCTGTCCCACAGATGCATTGCTGTCAATAGTGGTATGAATTTATTAGAAACTTTATGTCTATGCCAGTCTTAATACTCTGTGTTCTCTGTCATATTTTGTGTTGAGCTCAAAAGGTGACAGTCAACTTTTAAGTTCTTTGGAAAGTGGGCTTTGGAAACTTCGGGAAGTTGGATGGCTTTTACTACTTGTTTTTTTATRCTTCACCCAGCTTTTCTTAATTTTAAGAGCCAGGAAGAGATTATATATATCTATACTCAGCAAGGGATTGTACTCATCCTAGACTTTTCAAACCACTGACCCTCACCTACTGTCCACCATGCCAATATCCATTTCCACAAGTAAAAATATGTTTCAGAGGAATTCTAATCATGGTTTAAAACAAACAAACAAACAAAAGCAGCCGTGCAAGTAAGTCTTGTATAGCTGTGTGCCCCTTTCCCTTTCAAGAAAGAGGATTTAGTTCTGTGACTCACTGTGGCAAATTGGTTGTTGGTTTTTTGTCTCTCTCCCTCCACCTAATATTTTGTATTACATATTTTGAAGGAAATTTATGCATATTATAGCATATTTAAGTAAAAAATTAGGTTAGAGGATCCTATTTTATGCAAATTGGTAAATATCAGAATTTACAAGACAATAGCATGAAACTTGTGCTAACTGAATGCCCATGGGAGAGTATAATTGGCTGCTTGGGACAGATGGCCTTTAAATGCTCAAACAAACCATGRAAACTCATGGGGATACTTTAAAGTGATTGCTTAAGACAGTGTTGCCAGTTGCAGGTATTTTTTTTTTTAATGCAAGGTTTCACTTTAAACAAAAGCATGACATTTTAATGGCAAAGGAGACCATCAAGCTTCATATACTTCTTGTGATGTTAAAGAGGAATGCAAGTGATGACCCCTCTGCCTGAAACTAACTGCCCGCTTTATCAGGATGAAATTCCTCCTTGACCTCTGTGCATCAGCAGATTAAAATGAGAGTATTCTCTCCAGCTTTTCACGTTGATTGCACCTAATGTGCTTACTGCTACTGAGGTGAGTCAGCTCCTAAAGTGACATATACCTTGTTAAAAATCACACATAGCTGGAGCAATAACAAAAACCGTAGGTGCTTCTCTATAAAACTTAATGCAGGGGATTTTCTTTTCATTGCGTGTCAGAACTAGAAGGCTAATATGCTGCAAGTAGTCTAGCACAGGCAAGATTTAACTTATAAAATGGTAATTTCTTTTATTCCATTCTAAAGAAAAATATGAACCAAAATCTCAGATCTGCATAATGCTAAATTATGGAAGGTTTGAATTCTTGGCATACTGTTTATTCTATAAGCCCGTGATTAGTTTGACTGCATGACCAGTATTTGAGATAATTTTTCTGATAACATCATTTATTCCTATTGAGGATAACCAGGTTATGTACAGGTGCTGTTTAGTTACTACCAGGCATTTGTAATGTGTCCTCACATTATCTCTTCATACTAACTTTACCCATTGTCTTTATATAGTCATCTCACAGGCTCAAGCCAAGATCTTCATTTTCCTTTACTCTTGGTGGATGAACATAATACAAACAATCTGAAACCACAGTTTCTTGAAATAAATAAAGGACATACACAAATTTAGAGAAAACTCAAAATATATCAAGAGAATAAAATAGTTTGCTGAGAGCTGAGTAGCTACCAGCTACAGTTTAGTTAGAAAGATTGTAATTTTTTCCTACCATCTAAGGAAAATTTTTTATTTTTGCAGTTTTTAATTTTGCAGCAGCAAGTGGAAATTGGAGATGTTTTGTGTTTCATGAAAGAGATGCAAACTCAAAAAATTCCATGCTTTTTCATCAGTTACATCTGTAACGTTGGCAAAGTAAGCTGAAGATAATTAATGCTGAAACTTCAATTTAATGTTAAACCTTATGCTTTTCCTAAAGTCTTATGTTGACTGAAGAGACACTCACTCACTTTCATCTCTGTTAGGTATCCAAAATATCATTTGATATCGCGCAAGTATTTTCTTTTCTCATATAGCTGTCATCTGAGCTGTCTATTGCTAAAATAGATCCGAATGATATTAAATAGCATATTTAATGACTTAAATGACTGTCTTTCCTGAAGTATGTATTCAAAGTCTGTTAAGGGAATCGTAAGATTCCTGTTTAACTTCAAGATCTTAGATCTGATAATAAAATAGTACTGATGTGTTACAGAGTTGAAATTCTTTTTTCCCCTTTTTAGAAAGAGAGTTACTGGAAGGAGCATTAAAAAAAAAAAAAAAGGATTCAGACTGCAGTTGTACCAGGAATGGATGTCTCATTTCACTGATCAATCTTCAAAACAAAAGTTTTTAAATGAAAAAATATGTTGTTTTAGAATTACCTGAAATGCTTGCTTTTTGCCTGAAGTGGCATATGAGAGTTGGATCAGCATTTCATTCCACCTAAAACAATATTCATTGGATTGATTTCATTCTGGATTTTATGGAACCTTTGAAAAGTGTGGTTACATTTCAAATAAAAATTACCATTTTGAGAAGGGTAGACAGACTGTTTTGACTTATCACCTAATTATATCATAATGAGATTTGATTCATCTTAGCATATCTGTCAGTTTTAGTTCATACTGCGAGGAGGTTTAGGTGGAGGGAAACTGTGGAATGGAATACATTTTACAAAGTTCAAGTAGCTCTGAATCATCCTTCTCTCAAATTGCTGGCTGTCACAAAACTTCATACTTTTAAAGGTTCGCTCAGTTTCTTGTGTGGAATATCTTTCAAAACAAAAAAAATCTCATGCCATTATACATCATTCAACTCATGTTAAATGCATCCTTTTTGCTTCCTATTCATCACAGACAATATACCTCTGCCAGTGTTTCAGTCTGATGATTTGTGTACTCAGGTGCAGCACATCATTTGGCTGTATAACACATCAATTTATCAATATTAGGAGAAAGCAAATGATTATGTAAGTGGACAGGGGACCTTCCCACACTCCATTTTGGAATCTAGAACCAGTGTTGGAATTGATTGAATTTGGATGAACTAAGACTGTTTTCAAATGTCTTGAGGAATGTTTTGAGGATCTCATGCTTTCATTTTCTGTGTTAGACAGGGCTATGAAGAACTGGAAAGACAGCTGAAAGAAGTCTTTAAGGAAAGGAGCAATATCCTTCGTCAACTCTCGAAGACTTCCAAAGAACTTGAGGGAATTAAAGTAAACCTCCAGGTTAGCTTATGTCTTGGTTTTTCTGACAGAGGATTACTTGCCTTGATTTGTTCGTATTGCTATCTATTTACTGTGAAAAGTGAATAAAATGAATAGGTATTATTTTGTTGATCTTGTACATAAAACTAATATTTTTAAGGTAAAAGTAATCCAAATGGGTTGGACCCTTTGTCCAGTCATTCAAAAACTGAAGCAAATGTGAAAATAGAATATAGTAGGGCAAAAGAAAGAAAGGAGAAAGAATAAACTTAGTGGAACTACTGCACATTTACCCCAGCAGCCATTAACAAAAGGAGATGCTCTGATGCCATCAGCTACATCTTTGCTGACAAGTTGCGTACACTCGGCTAATTTGGCTGCTCCCTTTACCTAGCTGATGTGCTGTCTGTGCTGAGTGATTAGATTTACTGCGGGGCATTTAGGTCAGAAGCCTAGCTGACAAATTGTACTAGATGAGCCTGCAGCTAGACAGGTAGAGCTGAAAGCACCTATGCATTTAATTTAGGAGGTTGTAGGTGTCATGGGTAGGCTGAACTTAATGGCAATGCTTAGATTAACTCTGCAATGAAATCAGCCCCTCAAAGTGAGAAGCATCCTGCTCTGAATTTGTAGTCCTGAAATCACCAGATGTTCACTTCAGGGCATGCCTGTCTTCTGATGTAGTCTGTTGACCTAATGTTAACATTCAGACTGATTATCATTTGAGATTTCTTTGTCTCTGCATTTTATTTCATTTTAAAGGACAATATTTTCCTGACGTTGCATTTTTATTTTCATGTTCATGTAAGCTAGATGGGACAAAAATAGGGATGCTACTCCATATGTTGGATATTCACAGGAGTATACTGGTACTGTGTATCAGTTTACTGTATTATATTCCAGACTTTTCTGGTGCCAATTTATTTGAACTGCGGCCTATTGAACCTTTTCTCTCTCTCTCTCTNNNTTTTTTTTTTTTTTGAGTCCTTTACCATTCCTTTATTATTGTTTTTTTCTCCTTCTTACTTTTTAAGAGAAATGCATTTCTCCTTGTAACACAGTTATGCTAGAATGAGATTTCCTGTGCAGCAAAACTAAAGGTAGTACTCAGCAAAGCTATTCTATCAGAGATTAGGCAAAGGACTGTAGTTATCTTCTGTATACATATATTTGTCATACACTTCTAATGCTTTTAGCCATTTGTTTGTTTCTAAATCTCCTTATTGTATTTGATCAAGTCTCTTTTAATTTTTGAGTGTGCAGCTGTGTGCAGTTAGCAATGCTGAATTATGGTAAAAGTCAGGCTATTCCTTTTTTTCTTGCAAATGGTAATGTGCGTAATTCACTGGGAGCCTTTTATGAAAGATGTTCCAATTAATCATTTTGCAGATGAATAACATTAAAGATCTCTTTGGTAATACATTTCCTACTTTGTTATCAGTCTTTGAAAGATGATGAAGCATCAGCCAAGAATGACGTGCAGAAGCTTCTGGAACTGGGTCAAAAGCAAAGGTAAGGCCCAGCCTCCACCCTTTTCTTTCAGGTTCCAGACTGAAAACTCTAAGACCATGAAATTCCTTTAGTTCAACCTGGAAGCACTAGTGTACTCCAGAGTCTACTTACCATAACAGTAAAATAAGGGCAGGGAGGGCTATTTCGGAATGATTTTCAAATGAACAACATATTAGCTGATAATGGACACACTTGACTTCTTAGATATACATGAATAGCATTAGGAAGAGAGATTAGAATACAACAGTGAGATATTTGCCATTGACAGGGATTTTGAATCTCTCAGGAAAGTTCAGACATGAATTTTTATCTATTCAAATGAACAAAATCAGAAGCCTTCAAAAATTACTAGTGGATGATAAACCCCAGTTTATGAATTTACCTTTGAGTGTCCTAATCTCTAGAGTTAGAAATGGTATTACAAATGTATTAAATCTTTTTAATTAGATGTTCACACATGTAGATGCTCAAAATCATTAGTCATCATGCAAATGTAGGAATACTCCCACTGGATATCTGTGAGGAGTGGGATGAAGACAGAGATGTATTCCCTTCAATTTTTTCACTGAACACTTAATAAAATAGTGACTTTACATGGCTGGGAATGCAAGCCTGAGCCTTAGTCACGAGCTATCATAACCTAACTATCATTATTCAACAGAGAATGAGCTAGTTCTAATTCTTGGAGTTCAGACTGATAAATCACTGTATCAGTACAAATTTAGCAACAAGCAAACATAACTAACATAGGCATCACTTTCTCTGAAACAATATAATGTGATGAATGCATCTATATCTGGCATCTTTCTGTAGAAAGAAAACATTTATTGAAAACTTAATGAGGTACAGTGTATTTCTTTAATTGTTAGAAATGTGATATCATGTTTAATAGAAGATCTGTAGCACGTATGAAATTGCATTGCTATAGAGAAGGCTTGTGTTAAAATGACCTTCAGTTCTTCAATACAAAACAGATTAGAGCCATAATACAATACCATGGAAGTTTTTCATTTTTACTTCAGTGGAGATGGATCAGATACCTAAGGGACTTTCAGATATTCTAGACAAATCTATTGAATGATGAAAGCAAGACTTCGGCTAATACCCTATTTAAACAAATACATGTTACATAGCTTGTATGCAACTGAAGGTACACATTTCAGCCTCATAGCTGCCCTTGTCATGGACTCTGTCCTTCATACATGRTTCTGGTTTTGTGCAGCTTCTATGAAATAAAGACATTAGTTGATTAAAAGCATTAATGGACTTTTGAGTAAATTTTTAAATGGACTTTCTCAGTTGCAGATGTGAAATTTGAGTTCTCTAAGGGGAAATGTGTATTTCTTAGCCACGTACTACTAGGTATTCTTCCCAATCTCCTGCTCAAATCACCCCTCAAAATCCCTCAAGGTCCATCCAAAAATACCTGTTGACTGCTGCTTCTAAGGGAGTCAGCTATTGAGTATACTTCAGAACATCATTTTCCAGAGGTACACCCGTATTCAATATTCATTATGCTACTGAGCAGTCCTCACCCTCCTGAAGAGAAGAAAAAAGAAAAGGATTTTACTTTATACTCCAAGAAATGCCTTGGAACTACTGTGGGTACCTGACTACTGTTAACAGGCTCACTGGATTTTAGTTGCATGGAAGTATGGAAGTCCAGGATAAGAAGCTGCTGTTGACAATGTGCCAAGGATCTCCCCTCCCAGAATTTAACTAATGAAGGGTCACAGTTTATCTGCCAAGAGCTTCATCTACAGTAAGTGAACAAGAGTGCACTTACTGCTATGTTTAAATCCATTGTAAYTGAACCAAAATACAGAATATATTTGGAATGCATTGCATTGTTAATCTTATGTTCTAGTTGCTTTGGACATATGTGAGCTGCATTTGGTCAGTGAGCGCTACTTTGATTGTTCCTTACAATGATGGATGATACAGTAAAGTTTAGGGTGCTAGAATCTCAGCTCGTGGCGAATTGATGTAGCTCTGCCAGCTTCAGATTAGATTTTTTTTGAAATCCCTTTTGTGTGAATTCTTCAGTACTTCCCAAGTTGTAATTAAAATTGGGCACTTACTGTGATGTTCAAATTCTGTTATTTCAGTGCACCATCAGCATTTTGAGCTGATCACATCTGTTTATACAATACGTGAGCTGTACTGTGCTGATGGTGTGTTGGTTTCATGCTGCTCAGTCACTGTTTCAGTTAAATCTGTGTGTTCCTGTGTAAATTAGTGTTCATGAAGCTGCTAAAAGTAATAGAGATACAAGCTAGAAAGATGATCCAGAAGCTCACAAAGTTTTCTTCTGGTATGAACCAGATGCTTTTCGCTTGAGTTCAGTTTTCATCAAGCTAAATTATCACCTGTATGTAAGCCAAGTTCAGTGTTGGTTCTTGTTTCTGAAGGTTTGTGCATGCAGACAACAGCCCTGACAAAGCTCTGGAGCGTTTCTGAGATTTTTCACTCTTGTACTTCACCATGGCTCCGTAAGGCTGCTGTGGGCAGAATGACACGGCCAGCAGAGGATCTGTCTACCATGGTTATCAGTAGAGAAATTCTGACTCCATCAGTGACGTGAATTTTTTTGACCCAAAGCCCAATCAAAACAATATCTTTTTGTTTCTTCTCCAGTCACGTGCTAGAATATTCTGCTGAGTTTTGTGTTGTCTGTTTCTAGAAAGAGTCAAGTGAAGGTTTAATTTTATCAGCTTTTTTTTTTAATAGTGTAAACACTTTCTCATTGATAATAGTGTGTGTTCAGCAGCCCACTTTCTTCACTTTTATTTTGCCAGTCCTTTTAGCTAGAAGTTATACACTGGCAGATGTTATGCACAGCAGGATACTCAGTAGATGTAAAAGGTAGCCAATTTCCATTACAGATAATTTTTGTCTTGTGTTAGCACTGGAGTTCATGGGGTCATAATGATTTTATTAGCAAGACAAATAGACACAGCACATCTGTCTGTCACTCTGAATAATTAAAAGTGCCTTTTATTGAAACTAAAGAATTATTTCTTAATGGACACTTGTAATGAAGTTTGTGTTCTGTGTTTTCAACAAACTAGGGAAGAAATGAAATCTCTCCAGGAGGCCTTTCAAAAGCAGCTTAATGAGGCAGCTGAGAAAGCAGAAAAGCAGCAGGCTACCGTGAGTGACTCCTTGTCCCTCCTTCATTATTTTTGTTTATTTCTTCTGTCTTTTTTTATCCTCCTGCCTTGAGAATTTTCCATTATCTCAAATACCTTTGTATGGAAAAAACTTTGATTTCCAGTATGCATCAGTTCTCTACAAGCTGCAGAAGAAAGGAGCTGAAGAAAGTTCAGATGATTAAAAGTACTAAGATATTCATCTTCACTRGTTTCTGTGGGATTTAGGTATATACACTCTTGGAGATTTGGGCCTAAGTCTTTGCCCTGAAGAGGTAACAAGACCTTCTTGTCTCATCCATACCAATGCACACTGTCATACCTCCATTGACTTTTTTGAAATCACTGAAGATTTTCAGCAAGAAAAGGAACAGGTATACCAAAGAGTCCAGTTTTCACTACAATAGATCTAACTATTAATATAGGAAGGTATTAAGTTTCATTGAGATTTCATACTTTAAAGAAGTTCTGTTTCTGGATAAATTATACAACTGGCTGGATTTTTCTGTACTGCTATTATGCTGTGGGGCATAAATAGCCTGATTTTGCTATGGCATAAAAAATTAAAACCATGGTTTTTGGTAAATTTGGTAAAACCAAAACCATGCTTAATGCTTAGATGTAACTAGGAAATTTTTCCTATGGTGGTTGGTAGTACTCTAATAACAGGAACATCATTGCACGTAGGTTGACTAGATGACCTCCAGAGGTACCTTCAAACTTCAGCTATTTTGTGATTCTGATTCTGTGGACTTGAAAACAAACTGCCAGGAAGTTTCGTAGATCTGTTTTTAGTTTCCTCTTGGATAATCACTGTTTTATTTAGTAATGTTTTGCTGTTTTTCAGCCTCATGAGGGTGCTTCCAAGAAAGAGGTTTAAAAAAAATTACAAAATTTAGCAAGTACTTACCAATGCCATAATGTGATTTGATGTGGCTTTGTGTCCTTGGTGGACAAGACATGAGTGTGTTATTTTTATTATTAATTTAATTATTAGTTTGGGAAATAAAGATATTCCCACTGAAGTTAATGGATGCACTTCAGAGTGTTCAGAGAGAACAGAGATCTTGTGTCCAGTTCAGCAGTTGACCTGTGCAGCAGTCATGTTAAGTCTAAATTTAATGTCAGGTTTTTAGTGTCATACCTTGGATTCTTAGTATCTGAATCACCTAGACCAGGCAGCTGGCCAGAATGCACCACTAGTGCCTTCAGGTCCATATATAAATGTAATCCAAGATAGAGGAGGAAATGGAGGTTTGTGGAATGCGCAGGTCGTGCACTGGCATGGAGTCAGGATGCAGAAGGACCTCCCTAGTTTCAGGAGCTGGGAAAGCTCTTCTGGGTCCCTCAGTTTAAACTTAAACATTGGCATTACAAATGTTAAGCATGAATTTTTGTGTACTGTTGGATTATCATTTATATGGGTCATGCTGTATTTTGGTTTAAAAAAAAAGAAATATGTTTTACATGCTACCTCCCATTTGGAAACAAAGTAGCTTTCAAACTGAAGAATTGAAAGAAAACTGGGAAAAAAGGGAATAAATACAATTTTTGGAAGCACATTTTTCTTTGTTGCTTAGAAGTCTGAAGGATAAAGATAACATTTTACCTATTCTTTTTCTTCCACAACATACACTTACTGGATTGTTAGTACTTTTGTTTTTTTTCTCTAGAGAGAAAAAAACCAACCTCTTTTGGTAGTAAACTAAATGCTTTATTGAACTTCAAAAGTTTAAAATATTTTTTAGATTTTCTGGATATTCAGGCCATCATATACCCTGGAAAAAAATTGCACATTTTTAAGATGGTTTTGCACTGAGGCAAGATATATTGTCCTGCAATAAGAATAAATGAGAACCTAGTTCTCTCTGCTAAGTGCTCAAAACATGCTGACCCAAAGTTATCTTTTTTTCAGGTGCACTGATAAATTTCCAATAGCTTTGACAACACAGCAAATAGCAGTCCTACAAATTAAAGGTGGAAAGCATGTTTTGTTTTTTAATCTCTATATTAGCTTTTAACAGTTCTTCAAGACTTTTCATCTGTGGGCTGAATGTACCTTAGATGCAGTGAACAGACAATTTGCTCTGTTGTTTTAGTGATATAATGCTCTGTATTTTTAGCTTCTACAGCAGCACTTTCCATGGAAAATTCAACCTAGACAATAACACTGGGGAAGAATACAAAATTTGTTCTTCAAAAGTCGAACAAAATCTACTCTTAACTATAATACAAAAATATGCAGTGCAAATAACAGGAAAAAAAAATCTCCATTTGAGTTGAGAACAGAATTTGACTGGAAGTGTTGTCAACTGGTTAGAAAAAAAAACCTGAACTCTTCAGCTCTATTTTAAAACTTGCCAATAATAGAATATTAAATTTGCCACTGATTTTAAGGAAAGCTGAACTGAGTCCTTGGTTTGTGACTTTTTTTTTTTTAATGCCTCAGGGTAAAATGTACATAATAAAACAGCAATACAGTGAGACTGAATGAATATTCAAAAAATGCTTCAGGATCCTCAGAGGAAAGCTGCAGTAGAAATAAATATTATTGCTGTCACACAGTGTTACTTTACACCCGTTTTCTCCATGTGTTTTGCATATTTCTGAAAGCAAAATGAATGTTATGGAAGAAGGTCTAGGTACTTTGAGACAAGCCTAGTTTGAGCCTGGGAGCTTGAATTTAATTCTAATTTAATGAACTGGTTTAATGAACTTGTTTCTAATCAAACTTAAGCACATTTTACTCTACAGGATTTGATGAAGTAAATCTTGATTTACACCAGTGTAAATAAGAAAAGGATTACATTTCTAAAGGCCTTATGCATAAAAAACTGGAGTAAAAAAAATATGTTTTTTCTGTTCTTGCCAAGGAGCTATAATACAATGCTTCCTGTATTTTAATTGGTAAATTAGTGCTGTATATTTTCAACAGGGAACTCCTGCCTGAAGATAACGACTGCCTATATTATGTAAAAGCAAAAGTATGTGATATAATTTAAAAGTATTTCAAATCAAATTACATGAAAAGTAACCTTGAAAGAATTCAAGGACTCTGACCAAAACCAAAAGAACAGAGAAGACTGCACAGTTAAAAGCAGGCTAGCCACACCAATGCTCTTCATGTCCAAGTTTTGTAGAACATACGTCAAGACTCTTCACTATCAGCACTGTACAAATGATTCATCAGAGAAAGACAATAAAGGATAGCACAAGTGTCATCGAAGTTATTGTGCATGTTTAAGTTTATCCTTTTTTTAGTCCTTTAACATTAGAGAAGCCAAGAATATTAGGACAGGTAAGAAGCTGCCTTTTGGAGGATCGGCTGAAGCCTCGACAGGGAGCAGCATATTTTCTCACAGGACAGCCCAGTGAAGCTGCTGCTAGTAATAACAACTTTTTGAGAAGAAAAGTAGCAGTTCAGGCTTGAGGAGTCAGAGAGAGGCCTAAAGACGTTGCTGTCCTCGAAGATACTAACCATGCTGAGGCCCTTGGCTGGAGTGAGCTCTCCCATTCTGGGTCCTTCATCTTCTAAATCTGCAGCACCAACATATGAAGAGCAGCAGTCTGCTATAGGACACGTCTTTCCTGGAAGTGATATGGCAGAACTAGGCTAAATTCATGCCACTTGTGTTAACTGCTGTATCCAGAATATTAAAATGGGAAGAGGTGATACCAGTTATGAGAAGATGGTTTAAGCTTTAGAGTAGTCCAATGTTGCAAAGTTCAAGGTCAAATATAGTCTGCCTGAAACCTTTGGGTTGTGAGGGAGCTTCCCTAGTCTTCAGGCCAACTCATACTATAACTACGGATTAGTTGTATACCAAAAAACATTTCTTAAATAGATGAAGTATGTTAAAGCCAGAAGTACCATACTGGATTTTCATATACAACACGTGTACAAAATGTTTATGAGAGAACAAGGCATAATTTCAATTCCTGTTGTCCTCTTTAACAATCAGTAAAAGTTGGTAGAGCTTTTTGGTTCACTACTCTATCTGGATTTAATACTAGAATAAATACATAAATAGATTATAATGGGTTGTTAGGCAGTGAATGGTTCTATCAATAAACAGTCAAGCTACCATTTTGTAATATATGTCTCTATTTAAATGTGATGTGGAACAGTTTCTTGCAGAAACAGGATTAGGTAATTTTCGCGTTTGTTAACAAAGAGGCAGAGGACGAATGACACATTTAGGTCACTTTCAAGAGTTTTTGATGGTGAATTTGTATAAATGGATTTGTAGTGATTCTGTATCTCTGGATTAGGTTGGCAGGCTTTTCAGAGCTTTTTGGGGAAGGGCTCTTCAGTTGACTGTGCTTTATACTAACTGCTTTTATCTTAGCAAATACAGTTATTTTTTAGAAGTCGCCTTGAGCTTAGCTGAGTTGTTTCTCACTAGCTTCAATCGCATTGTATGAAAAGAGCTGGACTACTCCAGATGAGGGAGAAAGAGAGTTAAACAAATACTTAAAAATAGTCAAGCTAATACAAAGCTTAGTCTATATTTTACATTTTGCCCCTGTTGCTATTTTGTATCATTCTAGCAATTTCTAAAAACACATGGTGATGAGATTGTTTGACTATACAATTATAGTACAGTCTGTTGAGAAAAAGGAGCAAATCTGTCTGTGTAAATCCTTTTTCCCAGTTGCTCAGTGTTCATTATGAAAATTTAGAATTAGGTAACACATTATTCATGGCTTGTAAAGATAAATCTGTACTAATATGGGTGAATGGAGAAAGAAATAAGTTTTTAAAGATAAATAATCGCTCATCTCCCTTGAGATGCTAAAGCATCTGAGATTTCTCTTAGTTTTATTGCCTCTCTAACCAGAAAGATGAATTAATTTCTAAACTATTCTTGAGGGAAAAACATAAACTGGATTTGTATCCCGACCCATAATAGTTGAAACAGCTGAGAGAGTGGATAAAAYTAAAAAAAAAAAAAATCTGATTTACCCAATTGGCTACATAATATTTTCACTTCTGGAGGTCAGTTTCTGGTTCAGTCATTTGGAAGGAAGCCAGGTTGTGCACTCTGCAACCACTGTGCCAGAAACCAAAAACATGTGATGTGGGAATGAGTAGGAGAGTCGCTTTAAAGGCACACTTCTGTTGTAGACCAAAACACCGACGTAATTCTTCTCTTGAAAGTTTGAAACAGTGAAAACTACAAACAAGACTTTAGACTGGTATTAGAAAATGTACGGATTATCAGTAGAAAATGAAGTCTGAGGAACAGGGAAAAAACAGGCGACTGCCTCTGTTCTTGTAGTCTGTTCTTCCTTTAGATACAGATAATAAAGAAACTCCAGTAGTCTAACCTGGTTCAGACCAGTCTTTGAATATTTCTATTTACGTACTCTTATAGAATCTAGGAGGAGGGGGAAATTTTTCACAGAAATTGTAAGAACAATATGGTCATTTTGAGAAGAGTAGGTTTTTTTTTTTAATTAGCAATAAAACATCCTTAACAGAATATGCAGAATTTAATTCAGAGATATCCATCACCAAACAGGAATCAAGAGCCACCACAAACTCATGCCTGCGATATTTTTTGCTAGAAAGATAAGGTGTTCATTTTATTTCAACAATATGTATTTTGTTTACTAACAGTCTTTATGGCAAGTCAAAGTCCTGAATGCTTCTATGACAAAAATCTGTTTCTGAAATAAAATACAGCTTTTTTTTTTTTACAGATTAAATCTTACATTCCTCTAAAAAATCCCAGTAGACAACAAATACATTTAACTTTACTTTCAGAGGTGTTTAATGCTTTGCACAACTGACTTTTTTTTTTTTTAAAGAATATTTTCTGTATTTCCCATAATAGGCTGACCAATTCTGTCTAGTTATTAGAACTGTATTATTTGGCTGAATGTAGTTTCCTACATGGCCAAAACTCTGATCCTGTACAATGGAAGTTTTCACACTGATATCACTGTGTCCAGGATTTAATTATAAGTGTGCGACTTCTGGGTTTGTTTGTCTTTTTAACTTTAGGTAAGTTTTTTTTTTTTTCCTAGTAAGAAAAACATCTCAGTATAAGACCTTTTTTTTTGCATTGCTATGCAGTATGAATTTGTACACTGTAACTTGAACATAAGACCACAAAAATTACCACTGAGTATGTTAGGGTTGCCAGATACTGCCATAATAGTTAACAGTGTTGGTGAACACTGTGCATTCCCATCCCTTCTTAACTGTTCATGTCTTGGTTCTAAGTAAGATATAATAAGATGGAGGTAAGCAAATAAGCATACAGCTGAGCTTTGGCTTTTTTATCGGTACTCTTCCATCCTTCATCTGTAGTCAATAACTAACTATTGTCTGACTTTTAGAATTAGATCATTGCCATCTGCTAGAGCATTTTGTATTTCAATGGGGGAAAATTTAATTTGAACATTTCAAGGTCACAAACTGCTGTGAGTAAAGGCCACTGGATGGAAGCTGTTGCTTTTAATAAATGTAATGAGCTCTGAAACACACAAAGCTCTGAATATCTTGAATGTCTGTCTTCAGGAGACGGAAGCAATGTCCTTGCTTGATATTGTAAAGTTCAGTCTTGGAACACCAATATATTTTCATTATGTATTTTCATAATTACAGCTAGATATTAATTAAAAGCAGACAACATTTGGAAACAGCTGAATGTCAAACAAGAGCAAAGAGTTAGTGGGAAGGTGGAAAAGATATAGAAAGTTTCTTAGTTTCAATTTTTCAGTTTCTATTCCTTTAATTTATAGCTGAGCTTAAATATCCATTCATGTGTGTTACCTTGTCAGGATTTGGAGACTGAAAATAGAATTTTTACACCTCTCCTTAGAGGTGGTTCGTTCATTGTTATTATTTGCTCCAGAACAGTAAATTTGAACTTCAGGTTCTGAAGCAATATTATGGTCCATCATAACAGCTTTTCTCTGGGACTGAGTAAAAGCATCAGGCAAATGATCTGATACAGACTCATCTGCCTTAGAGCACAAAATTATAGAGACATAGATGCATTTAAATGGATAGATAGGTTACCTCTACATTAGCTCCTGTAGCCAAGCTATATAAATCCCTCCTATGTAGCCTTCTATAGCTATACTTTATGACTAAGTGGCTCTTCAGCTGTTAGAGATTAAGTAGAAGAACTTTAAAGTTATTGCTATAAAAGCAAAAAATGCCTGATTTTTTAATTAATACTGGTATAATTTTCTTTAAAAAAAGAAACAGCATTGTTTTGTATTTTTCAGTATTCAGGAAAGCTAAAACCATAAGTCTGCCCTATGTAAGATGTCCATATCAGTGATATCAGATGCAGGTGTATGTGAGTAGTAATTAACATAAATTACTGGTTTAACTAACATAAATTAGCAGTTAGATGAATAGTGCTGTGGTTTGTCATAAATATCTCTCCCTTAGAAGATCCAAGCTGATATGAGTTATGCCTCAAGAGCGCACACAGAACAATTTCTGTAGCATATCTTTTAAATTATTTCATATATATTCAGATTTAGAAGTGATATCCTTTGAAGGAATAATAATAGTCTTCTTGAGAGTTAGGACTAAGAAAAGGAATGGTCTTTAGCAGAGGTCAGTGTATTACTTTTTGTCAGTATTTAATGATAGCTGACAAATCTTTTGAACACGTAAAATACGCCATCTGAATAGTGATTTTCTTATTTTTCATTTGGTCATGATTTTATACTTTGTGACTTTTATTTACTGTTGTGCAAAAAGTTTGTATTTATTGCACATTATATGCAGACTAAAATTCACTGTGTGGCTATGATTATGAGGCAAGAGCTGAATAGCTTCATCTTCTGTTAAAACATCATCCTCAGTGGTAGTTGGGGGTAATTAGTATTTCCATAACTGAACCATTTAGACAAAAGTTTGGAACAGTGTTGGCAAAAGAAGTTCCACTTCTGCATGCCAGTGAGCCTTAGTCTCATGGACCCCTACCAGCTTTCCTCTCAAGTGATAATAGTGTTTGCTGACTTCTCTTTTGATCCTGGTAGGAGTGATGCTCAGTCTGGTGATGGTTTTTTAAATTACTGATGTCTCTCTCTTGTGCTCTCCCCTATTAATACAACGGTCTATGTACAATTATGGAAAACTACATTTCTTTACAGATTAATGGTCTGAATGTCATGCAGCTCAAAAATCACAGTGAATCTACATGGTATGACAGCTGTTCTTATAGTTGTGTCCACATCCAAGCAGAGTTGCGGAAACAATCTTTTAAACTATATATATTTGATAAACTAAGATTAAAATTGGTACCTTTCAAGACAAATTATTGAAATAAATAAAGACTATGGACCAGATTCAAACACTTTCACCTGTATTGCACTTTATTCCACAGGTGAGTCTGATGGGAATCAGGGGTTTATCTCATTAGGACCCATAATAGCATGATATTCAAATCAAATAACTGGATTAGACAACAGCTTTGATAGATGTCGTGTTCTTAGAAGATAAAAATTTTGTAAAGTCAGGTAATGTCGTTGTAAAAATCCTTAATTATCTGAAGATCACCTTGGGCATCATTGTGAAGAACAAACACTGCATTTACTGGTACAAAAGTAAAATGAGGCTTTTCAGGTACAGTGGTACAGTGATTTTCCTGTCTTGATTAGCAAATTCCTAGTAAGTATCATGCTATTTGTTTACAGGTTATTCAGCAAATGCCAAACTGGCCTACAGCAGTTTGGTATACAACCTGTAGTTTACTAATATAGCTTATGGTTAGGGTCAGATGTAAATAATTTTCACATTGCTTTTCAAAACTGTGAATGTGGCAAGAAAAAGTAGAAATTGATGCTTAAAGCGATGTATAGGTATCTTTCAAAAGCTTACATTCAACATTTCTTTAAACTTATAGATTAACTTTTTGAAGACTGAAATGGAAAGGAAGAGCAAAATGATCCGTGACCTCCAAAATGAGGTAAGAGGAATATTTGATTGTCAGCAATATGTGTCAGAAGTCGACCTCAGAGAAGTTTTAATTTTTGAACAATATTGAATAGATTTTTTTCCTCTAATATTTAACTGAAAAGGCATTGAAGTGTTTCAGAATTTTTTTTTTCCCCACAGCCTTGTATTAGAATTGTTAAATGATTTACTGAGGTCTGCCTCTTTAGAATGTTGAGCAATAAGTGTCACTCCAGTGCACAAATTCATTTTCATTATAGCATCATGATATTTTAGAATGTAAAACTAAATCATTCAGTGCCAAAATACTAAATAGGCTATTAAAATAAATTAGAATGATTTAAATCTAATTTTCTACTGCAGTCTTTTAATTCATACCATATCTGTGTCTTCTTCTATACTGAGGATGAAAAGTAGTGGACAATTAATTATCTCATTCTTTCACACAGAAATGAAAGAATATTTTTGACTTGAGGTATTCAGTCTGAAAAGCATAGTATGAGTATTTTACTTAGCTACTCAGTTATGGGATGGTACTTTAGCTTTATCCGATTAATATTAGTTCAGGARCACTGCATGAACATAAAAATAAACTGCTTGGAGATTGAAAGTGAAAAGAGAAAACAAAGGAAAATTAATTATCCTGACATTGCTCTAGTTTTTCTACATGTTGTTAATACATTCTATTTCAATTTTTCATTAAATAATGAAGTGCAAATGAATCAAACGTAATACATATTCACCAATACCTGTTTGGTACATACTTTTCCTCCTTGTTGCTTAATCTAGCTCACTATGGTACAGATAGATTGTTTTTTGATGAAAGCCAGAGCTGACTAGAAATCTGCGTTCAGAGTTTACACTGAAAGAGGTGATAGTTTGGCTTCAGATTTGGAACATTATGTTGTTGTGGTAGAAGGATGAAGCTTCAGTGAAATATTCAAAAAGCAAAAGCAACCAAACATGACAATGTACGTTGGGAAATACTACTTCTTTGAATACAACTTTGACTCCTTGCTGCTGGTGCGCAACGCATCTCTGTAGCTTACACGGTTGTACTTATGAGTTGTGGTCTTTCACAAGGGAATCCTTAGTTCTGCTCCGTAGATTATTGCTCCATGGAGAAACTTCATTTACAATGTAATTACCTGCTTTAAAAATAAACAGAAAGAGGATGAGGAAGGAAATAAAATCTCAGAAATGAGATTCTTAACAAAGTCAAGTTCTAAGCAAACACTGTCCTAAAATGTTTTTGCAAGCTTTATTTCATGAATATGAGTCTCAAATTGGTCCATTTTCTATTGTTTACAAAATTTTACATTAAGCTTTATGTTACATTTTAAACATAAGAATCTTTGACAGCTAAAAGTTGTCAGATTTAGACCAATTTAGGTTAGTGACAGTATGCTGTATCCTGTTGGATATCCTGGAATACCCTATCCATAGTATATTCTCTCTGATCCAGTTGAAATGAGGATGTGACTGTATTCTACAAATTTATTTGATACTATTCAGAGGAAAAAGTACTTTGTTTAGTCTCTAAAATAGAAATGAAATATAGCCCTTGTTGACCCTATCTTTTTATTTTCTCAATTAAATTGAGTAGGAAAACACCTCCTTTAGAGGAGGAAATAAAATACTAAAATACTAAAATCCAAATAAAATAAATATAAAAAATAAAATACTAAAATCCAAGGACATTTTTGCTATCTTTCTTTTCAGTAACAGAAACATCAGCACCTTCTCTTCAAAATTTGAGTCACTCTTGGTCTACTTTGTGGAAAACACCAGAAGCACATATAACACTTACTACTTACATTTTAAATTCATATGTAAAGTTTCCATATAAAGTGTATATACTACAGATAGTTTRGTTATGCACATCATAAACAAACATTAAAAATTAAACAAATCCAATACATATTCTCCTCTGGATACCAAAAAGGGAAGAGAACTGCTATGGGAGATGTTGACCATATTGTTTGTAGGTTTTTAAATAAATTTCAGATACTACAGTGTTGGGGGTTATATTTGAATTGCATTTTTGCAGTGCCTTCTCTCAATTCACCATAGCAAATAATCAGTGGATTAGTTACTTTTACTAGTATTTGTATCCATCACCTTGTGGTTGTTCTATTGTAAATCTGGCATCAGAAGAGGGAAAAATGTTCTATTTCTGAGTTACTTCAGACTTTTCTTTATGCATTGCTTTAGCATTACGTGTTCTAAACCTGTTTGAAATCTTGATTTTAGATAAAGTGGAGACTACAATGTTCAGTGCAGTTTTGTTAGCTTATATCTGCTTGGTAGGAGTGGTTGTCAGCCGCTGGCACCACTGGGAAGATTTCATTTTTGAGCTGTATTTGCACAGCTCTTATGCAGGAATAATAATGAAAAAAATTTTTTTTTTCGGAGGATGGAACAAAATTTTGTGCATATAAAATGTTTATAAAAATTATTAATTTGAAAAAGTAAAAAATGTGGCCTTGCCATCCTTATAAGGCAATACTTGCCACTTTAACTGAATGTGAGAAAATATCTTATGAATTATGGAAGTCTAAGTTATAAAATGCTTCTATGGGTTTGCATCCTCAATATGCACATGTATAAATACAAAATTTCTCTACTTTAAAATGTGAAATTCTACTTTTTTTTAGCCATCTCTATTACTTTAAAAGTATTTCTCACACTATGGCTGTGTTCCTGCATTTTTTTAAAATTTAAGAAACACAAACAAATCTTAGCAAGGATTGCACAATATTTGTAAGAATTCTGAAAATAGATAATGGACCCACCTCTGGCGTAGCCCCAGTTATAGGTGAGCAGTCTGTGCGCTGACTGAAGCAGTAATGTGTACTGTCTGAAGTAACATTTTTGACTCTGTCCAGCATTCTTCAGAGGGAGCTAATGCAATAGTGTAGATAAAATTCATCTAAGGTGGATGAACCACGGATGGAAAGTTTGATCTCAGAACTCAGCCATGGTATTTAGTAAAATACTAAAAACTCCAAATGGCGTTGTAGCATTTACTTGTGTCATTGCAGGTGAGAATGCTAGTATAATCAGAGTCWAGGAGAAGATTTCTTTGGACTAATGACCTGCTTTTCTGCAGACTTTTCCATTCCATGTATATGTAAATATAACAGTAGAACTAAACTGATCTGATTTTTACAAAGCAGATGACCTCTTGTTCATTTACCAGACAGACTTCTTATCTTTATCTGTTCTGTTCAATTCTTATATTTTGCTCTTTTTTCTAAGCTAATCTGTTCCAAGTTTGATATGTATGAAAATCTGGTCTGAACAAAGTGTTAAATTGTGATGTCTGCTGTCTTTGACCTGTCAGGGTGTTTATAGGGGCAATCTGAAAGAAGTGCATGTTACTATTTGACTCACAAGGGAAATTTTGCCTATTTCAGACACTCAGGTGTCACATTCTTAGTTTTCTTCCAGCTACAGTCATAACTGCTGTTGCTTTTGTTCATCTGTGATCATTTGATGTTTTGAAAGTGAACCTGCTAATTCTTATAAATCAAGTCTGTCTAAAGTCATACAAAATCCAGTCTTGCATGCAAATAAATACTTCATTAGACAATGGGTTTTCCTAGGTAGTTCCCCTCTTTCACCCCTCAAAAGTATTTATGCTTCCCAATTTAAGGATGCAATGAGTCAGCAACATGTTACCTCCTGAAAACCATCTGTCTGAAGTTGCAAGAGCTGACTAGGTAAATTGAATTTACCAGGGTCTCTGCTGAAGTGCCTTAGGCTAATCATGGGATCATAAGTGGTTTCAGAGAAACCTCTAATTTAGAGACCTACAATTTTAAATTTCTAAGTGTGTGTTAGTCTGCAGAATGACTCAGCATCTCCATGTCTATCCAGAATGCATGGGCCATGATCCCCCCCGTAATCTGGTGGATGGCACTCGCGATGAGATGCAGAAAAGTGATGTGACTCCTACCATCTTTCAGACTACAAGAACATAAGAAATGCTCAATGGTCCATCGATCTCAGTATGTTGCTTGTGATGATGGCAATAGCAGATGCTATTAAGGCAGAAACATGGGCCTGCCTATTTTCTGTGGTCCATTCCCTTCGTACTTCCCCACAGTGTCCACAATCACTGGGTTAGGGATGTTAGAAGATATATCCCTGCTTATTCTCCGTTAGTGCATGTTTGTGAACCTGTTCTCCCTGAATTTCTCTTCTGAAGAAAGAGAAATACCTTTCTTTTCTGCCTCCTGGTGTTCCCAGATACCTCCTCAACTTCTTACACTACCAAATTCCCTCCTACTTCACTGTTTACATTTGACCTGATATTTTTTATGGTCTTTCCTGTTCTCCCCACTTGAGCAAGCTTTACTTTTTCTAAATTCTGACCTGTTCCCTGTGATAGCCTTCTTAGCTTTGTAGAGTCATGCAGAGTTTGGGGAGCTTCTAATATATTATTTTTGAACAACTTCTAGGCAGTTTGTATGTGTGTGTCTCTTTTTTTTTTTTTTTTTTTTTGACTGTTGCTTTGTTTAGTTCTTGCTAATTGCCTTTTTTTTGCGTAATACTTTTTCATGAGATTGAATGTCTGCCTAATGGATTTATTTGGCATTTGATCTCCTGCTGCAGTATTGCACATTATTGTACTTTGATAGCTATTGCAGAGTCTCCCATAAGTTGCTCTTGAACTCAATCCTAGGCAACCCTTGAGAACAAATGTGGAATTACATCTTTTTTTGGAGACTGTGAGATTGATCATTATAGGTAGCAGTCATTTAATGTGTAATTTATTTCAATCAGTGTCTTTGTCATGTTGAAATTGTCTGGCACTAAATAGATGTTAGTCTGGCTGAGGTCTCTAGGTACTACAGTATACAAAGAACAAAAAGTATGATGATTTCTCTCTACTATTTTGGCAAATCTTTGGAAAACAGATAAATGGACAGGGAAAAGTACATATATATAAACTGAGTGGCCGACATTCACAAGATAATGAATGCTTGAGGAGTGTTTTTCATATGTATTTCTACTATCTTACTGTACCTGGTTGTGATTCTCACCGAGTCTTTAGGGAACTACTTTTACTACAGAATGGCAGAGAAGACAAGCAGGGGTTTGTGTGAGTTACTGAGTGAACAGCTTCTGGAGTTCTGTGTAAATCTTATTTGAAGCATCTGTGTTGGTGCTTCGGAAAGAGCAAAAGGAAATAGCGTATTGCAAAATGGTAATTAACTTCAGATGTATAGTGATAATTAAACTAGAGTTATCAGTTAAGATAGGAAGGAGAATGCACCAGGCCAATAAAACTTTACCTTTACGAAAGATTTCCAGTTTCCTGAAGCCTTCAGTGATGTGTTTTCTATTCTAGCTCACCCCATTTTTCTGCCTCCTCCATATGGCCAAGTTATGTACGATTTGACTGTCATTCAAATGTTCCTGGAACTATTAAAAAAGAACGGCCTGATTTATATTACTCATCTCTTTTAGGTTCTAGATTTTAAAAGGAAAAAAAGAAGTTTTAACAAGCAAAATAGAAGAAAAAAGGCAACATTCTTCTCTAGGGAAACAGTGAGCTAATGTCTTAGATGCTCTAAATGGCACTACAGAACCTTTCAGTACTTTATACAAATGTTTCATATCTGATGTGGGAATAAAAGGATTAAATCTTCCAGAAGGAATGTAATAGGAAAGACATGACTAAGGGAAAGAGACTTAATTTAATGTGAAACAAAGAGAGATGAGGTGTAGAARAAACGCAATAAAGATTTGGTGTACTAGGTTTTCAAAACTGCATGAAAAGTGATAAAGAATCTTCTTCCAAAAAAATCAAGGGTTTGGCACAGCCATATATTTAAGAAGAGCAATGGTTGTAATTGGAAAAGATAAAAGTTTAATGCAAGTACAGATGCATCACCTTAACGGAGTAGTTTCAGTCATTCTTCTACTATTACCCTATCCAAACACACTCACATAGATAAATACAGGAAAAGTCTACATGAGTGATCTGTTTTTTGTTTGTTTTTAATTTAATCAAATCTTTGAAACATTTCCTTTTTTTATATATCATCCTCTTACAATATGTTCTAAGAGCTGTAAGAAAAGGTTGTGGGCACTGTTTATTTTGCATGTACTTTAGGAGGTAGTACAGGATAGTACCTGTGATTAAAGAAGCGATATGGTCCTAGCATGCCCTGGACATCAGTAGCTCTAGCATTCTTTTTTTTGGCTCTGTCAGCTAAACTTGCCTTGAGATATACTTGATTTGAGAGAATTGCTTAGTCTCTCTGTGCATCAGCTAGTGTGTGGAAAAGGAACTAATAACCATACCTATCTAATGGATTTTTATTAAATGTCTATGCTATGTTTGTCAGTTCCCGGAAAGTAAGTCCACTGATGTCAGCAAGTTTTTCAGGGATTTCATTAATTGTTCTTGAGAGTTTCAGTGAGGCCCAAGTGCTTTCACAGAATTTGACTGCAGTTAAACTGTATGTATTTTAAGGCAACATGTTATCCAATCCCTGCCTCTGATGAATAAGTACGTAGTATGCTTTTACAAATTTTGGTGGTAAGACTGAATATGCTATGTATTTAAATAACTGATAGCATTGTATTTATGATACAAAAAAAGTGCTCTCTGCATACAGATGGGTAGAAATAGATAATGAAAATGGAATTCCTTTTGTGGCTACTTTTGCACTCTTTCAAATACTGCACTTCCCCTCAATTTTTTGGGGCAAATTCTGAGTTTTGCAATCTCAGACTCTTCCATGACTATAAAAATAATTCCCCATTTAGTGCTGTTCTTTCAGCGAATGCCCTACTGCCATTCAACATTGCAATTCAGAGACAGGAATAGACAACAACAGCTTTCCAACTGAATGCAGCAGCTGTGATGTAACATATGAGGAGAGGATGTTGTACAGAAAGACAATTTTCAGGCTATTCAAGGTTTTGAAAAAAAATTAGTAACAACTAGGTGTAAGACAGGAATATGTTAGTGTAGTTTAATAAAAGTGTTGGCATGTAACAGATTAGCTCTTATTTTTGGAAGTTTCTATTATTGACAAAGATACCAAGAGGTCTGGGAATTCAAAAGTAGAGGTGGAGCTAAGAAGATCGGCAAAAATGTAGACTAAAGAAAATATGCATAAAATATTTTGAAAGTCTTCATGTTTGGAGGTGAGCTACTACGGAATGAGCAGCTCACCTCTACCATGTCACAGTCACCTATCAGTTATGGCAAGTGATGGCACAACCGTGCTGAACATGAAGTTAAAGCAGGATGCTGTTAACTCTTGTTTTTTAAAGTGACCGAAAATATCTTCTGTCCTGACACTTGCTATTTGGCATTCAGAACTGAACATCTTGGGTGCAACTCTGAATATACATACATAATGGATTAATTTTCTAAATTAAATTCTTTTATGTATTGATGTCAGACATATATTTTATTGTTTTTTCATTCATTTTCTCTTGGTAATGACATAAAAGTCATCTTTAGAAAAAGGGAAGTGTCATAGGTGACATACACTTATATGCCATTTTCCTGAGGTCAATGAATCAGGAATTTTCCCCCAAACTTCATAAATGGTATMATTTCCTATAGTCTTTACTGAAAGGTAGTGAAATGTACTTAGTCTTTGTCACATGGGCATTGCAGTTTGGTCTTGGTTCAGATTGCGACAAAAAAAAGTGACCTCATGTAAGACTTGCAGGTGTTTAAAAAAAAATGCTCTAATTTAAACCATTTAATCACTTCTGATTTATTAGAGAAGAAACGACTATTTAACTGCTCATGTTATCTTTGGATAATGTACATTAAAACATCTCTGTGAATACCTATATTAAGGTATGTTAATCACTTTACAGATTCTATTTACAAAAATCTCATGTATTTATAAAATTGATACAGTGGTTTATAACAGGCTATACATTTCTGTGCTGTTTAGACTGTGGCAGAACTTAGAAAACCATGAATTATATAAAAGACCTATAGGAGTACAGGCAATACAAAATAAACCAGGAGTAGAAAATGAATTTGACTGTAGCTCCCAGTAACATTTGTTCTTTTAAGAAGCATGTTTTTAAATAACTACCTTGTAAACAATACTTTTGCTCTATTCATGTATAAATTGTGGTTATAGCTTTAGTGTTGAGTAAATCATCCTAAAACAGAATTTTTCCCAATCTTTCTGTGCTTAGTTGCACTAATAAAAGGTAAAGTCATGGTAGTTTAAAATCCCACCTGATCTATAGGGAATTTCATGCCCTGCAGAGTGAATTCAATCGAATTACATTGAATTATGGTGAAAGAAGCCTCCCTTAGCAAAGCAGAAATGAAATTTTAAGGCTTTGAGACTGTATGCTGACACTGTCCTATAAAGGAGAACACTGTAGTTCTTCACTCTTCGTACTCTACAGATAAAATTAAATCCTTTCCTGAGATTGTTCTAAGTATAAAAACCTGCCCTGTGCAGAAAAAAAATGGGTAAAGTCCTATTTAGGACTGTCCTGTCCCTATTTGGATCCTGCGTTGGTTCTACAGTGCTGCTAATATGCCTTTAAGCACAATACCTAAAGGCATCCACAGGTAGCAGAGGCAGGGGCCCTGCCCAGGAATAGATGAATAGGCAGGAAGAGGAAGAGTACAGAAATGGTGTCCATTTCAAAMGGTGTATTCTGGTAATGAACTTTTGAATTCAGTATTGTTTCTTGATTCACTTCATCTTCATTTGAAGTAAAACCTTCTCTTTCAAAAATACTTTTGTTGTTTAAAATTGTTCAGTGTGATTTGTACTGAAAATGATAAGGAAGAGGTGGAAATGTGGTTAAATCAGTTGAAAATGGCTATTAATTAGTATTTGAGATCACACAGCAAGCATCCTGGTTCATCCAGATTGTCAGTGTATATATTAATAGCTATATGGTAGAAAGTGTAACTACTGTAAATATTACAGTATTAAAAGTCCTAATGTTTTCCTGACTTTGTAAGACCCTAGGACACATTTTCTCGGTTGCTGTTCATAACTGGAATCAAAGGGGATATAATGGATATGCTCTATCTGGTCTGCTCTCTGCTAGGGGCTACCATTTTTTTGGATTCTTGATTCATTCTTTAAATACTGATTCAGGTTCTTTAAATCCTGATTCACAGTCATTAATTACAGGAAAGTAGGAGAGAGGCATTCAAGTAATAACATTATACAGACTGTATAAGGCATAGGGAGTAGGGAAATGCTGGAGTTTTCTGATACTCCATTTCATCTTATTTTTATGGAAGCATGACCAATATATTTGAAACTAAGGGATGCGAATAAATCCTAGTGGTCCCCTTGCTTCATTTTAATTCGAAGAGGCAGCAAAACCTGAAGTAAAAGACATAATCTTGATTAATTTCAAAAGAGCTATACTGACTCCTTTGCACTCACAGCTCCCAATGACATCTGTTGCAGCTTCATTAGGCAACAGGGGCAGCAGGAAACCTAATTAAAATCTTTGGTCTTTGAACTTGCACAGAGAGTTTTGTGAATCCTAGTGTTATCCAAATTGGTATTTTCCAGCATTACAGATCTTGAGGGCGAGGTGGCTTACAGCCAAGCTACAGAGAACTTTAAGGATGGGTGACATTTTATTACCCATGTAGGGCTTTCCCTGAAGCTAATGTAAATTTTGCCAAACAGGAGGGAAAAAAAAAAAGTGCTGAGCTAATTTATTCATGTTAAGCAGAGGAATGGCAAGTTAGCTTTAGTACCAAGATGTTGAAATTAGCCAGTGGGAAGACTGCTTAAGAAGGAATAAGAGTGGTATATGTAGAAAAAATAAGAATGTAATTCATACTTCAGAACCTTGAACAGATAGACACTGTTGATTTTTATCCTTGGATGAAATAATAAGTGTTTAATAATCAGATTTCTGTGGTTAATAAACAGGTAGCTGAGGCCAGCTGTTGATTTCATTATTACAAGTAATGCTGTCAATCACCACTGCTTGCCAATGAACCTCAGAAAAGAGGGATGGCCATTAAAGAGGAGAACTGTTATCCATATTCTGTATCATAGCATTCTTTGCCTCTGAAAAAAACTATGCAGCACTTAATAGCATAAGAATTTATAAAAGATTCATGTGGCATAAAAATACATTTGGTTTATTTGTTTAAAATGCTGCTTGATAAAGTTATGTTGCTGCTGGAATGCTCCTGTCCTGGGCTGAGTTCTCCAGACACTTGAGACCACTGGATTAGGCAAGAGGGACAGTTACGGCAGTTCTAACTAGGTTTCCATTAAAGTCAGTAAGAATTTGGAAAAATGAGCCTGGAGAGCCCCAACCCGATCATATTATGGTACATCATACAAAAATATTTAAGTTTTGCAGATTTCAAGAGAAGACTGAGAGTGTTTGCATTTTCCTTATCACATTTAATATAAGTAAATTTATTTGCTGAGTTCAGCAGGAGCAGAAAGTGATTTTGAAACATAATTTTTGCTATTCAGAAGTTTATGTTAAACTGGACTGCTATTATTTCGTAGCTTTTAATCCAATATAAAGTGTAGCTGCAAAATTTTAACTTTATATGGTAAAGTATTTCTAGACTGAGGGTTGATAGCCTGTGACTTTATAAAAATTTTAGTCCTCTCCAAAGACTCATCCTCTATTCTTAATTTACCAGACTAAATACAATATTTGGAATGATAATTCCAAATTATATATAGATATTTGAAGAGGCTAAAAATAATAAAATACTTAATTAAAATCAATGTTAGAGTTATTCTAGAAAAAAAGCCTCACATAAAATTCTTCGCTTGTCAGTCATGTTAGTACCTGAGTTAATGAGTCTGTAGGATTTTCCATTCTCTGCAAAACCTTATGAGCTGTTCAATAGTAATGCAACTCCAACCTGTTGTTCTAAATAAAGTAGACTCATATGAAACTATTCTTTATTGATAGGAAAAAAATTGATTCTCACTTATTTTGCATCTCACTTCAGCCTGAAAATCTGGCATATTTTCAAATCCAGAAAATTTTTTCTCTGCAACAAGTTCAGTGCTTTTAGGAGGGATGTTCAAAGTTTGTTCAGCTCAAATAGTTATATATCACTCTTCCTAATGAATACCTCAGTCTAGCTACTGAATTGTTAGCCTTAGAAATGTGAAAATGTAAACTTTCCAGTGCAGTGGGAGGAAAGTACTCTCCAAACTTACCGGCCTATTCCTGCAGAATCACTCCAGTAATTCACTGTAGGTTACTCTAGTGCTTGGAAATGATTCACCCTCAACATCCAGTCGACCTCATACTGAGTTAAAAGTAGCAGAAATTGTACTATTTTGGGTCACAATTGCTAATGAGCTGTTATCCAGAAACGTTTAAAACCACTTACCTCTGGAATCTTTTCCCCCACACTGCTCCCTTTTGACAACAGCTCAGTCTTATCTGGGGTTGAGGATACTATAGGAAAAAAAACACATTAAATAGATTAATTGACTTGTCAGCAATTGTAAGCATAATACTCAAGTTACATCATTGATTTTATTTAGTTGTCATTTAAGTACTGTATTGATTTTAAGAATGTTGGTTTACATATATATATATAATGCTGTAATTAAAAATATGGTTTTCATTAGACCCCTAGAAATGGCTTTGCCATATTAGTCCCAATAATTATGCCCATTTGTCAAATTCACCTATAAAAGTCTTCCCATGTAATGAATCTTCAGTTGCTCAAAATTTAATTACGCAATTATTGTAATTGAAAATGTTTAAAACAACAGCCAATAACAATTGGATTATTCACTTTTCTAACCATCTCTGACATTTAAACAATTTAAAATATGAAAAATTTAATAGATTTGAACATGCTTCCTAGATGAAATTAGAAGGGTTTAATTAAGCAGGTGTTGCTTTAAAGTGCTATGGCAGGTGTTGTCTGGTCTCATCTCAATTTTTCTTTGTGATTAAGAATTTCTGAGTAGTGTTTTACTGTATCTCATAGCATACCTGAACTCCAGCAAGGTCTTTGTGCTTAAAACATTTCACATTCCTATGGATAGTCCACAGTCTGTGCTGTCCTTTGACATGTTGTGATTACTTTCTTTAAATTGTAGAATAATTATTCTATTTAAGAATATAAATTTAATGCTGTATGTCAGGTGTCCATTCTTGTTTTTATCTGTGTGTGTGTATTCATATGTATGTAATTGTTTGTACATTTATATTAACATTATTCTCTACATATGGATTCATGTATGTGTGTATGAGAAGATAATGTGACCTTAAAAACATAGCTTACAATGTACCAAAATACCAGCAGTTGATGCAATGAATGTGACTCACACTTCCGGGCACATCCTCAGAAACTATCCCTCTTTTCAGTACTGATTGCTGATACCATTTCTTGTATCACAACTTCAAATCTTCCTGTGTCATTTTTAAATTATTCTGTTTGTGGCAGATATTTTGGAGATTATGAAAGATTGATTTCCCATTGATTTCAGTGGAGTTTTGCCCGCTTACTTGAGGAGATAATTTGTTCTTAAATTTAAAGTACTTCAGGATAGCACTCAGCTGGGAAATCCACATTTTCAAAATCAGACTCAGCAATTGTCTCAATTACGTTCAAGTATTTGTTAATTTATGGAAATTCATCCATTTAGTCTTTCTTAAAATGGTTTAAACTTGTCATCCTTAATTTTGGTAATGGATGACTGGTATTCTGCAAGAACAAATACCTTTAAATACAAACAGTTTTATGCTAGGACCCTTTCACATACTGAGAAGCTTTCGCAATAAAATAGTGCTTCAGTGGAAGAATGTACGATGTGGTATGCAAGAGCAGACGTAGCCCACTTCAGCTGCTATTCAGAGAGTAGGATTATATTTTGCTAGTTTCCCATTTCTGTGAAAAGAGCCTGCTTTCCAATTAAAATGATGCAGGTGGAGAAAGTGAGCTTAAGTAGACAGCAAAAAGTATTGGGAATTCGATGTGGTAAGAGAGGTACGTAGAACAGAATTTCCAGGAAATACGTGTTGCTGCCTCTCCTGATGGCCAGCTGTGGCTTCAGCTGGGCCTGAATGAGAGGGTAGGAGCAGACTGTCAGCCAGCCTCTGCGTTCGGCTGCACTCTGCCGTACAGCTTCAGCAGTCACAGAGCCCAGGAGGAACCTGGCTGTGTTCCCGAGATAATTGCAATGTATTGTTTGTATTAGATCAGATGTCTGCTGTGCTGTAAATTACACAATTTTGTGCTATATAGAGGCAGGAAGGCAGTTTAATTTAAGAGGCCTGGGTTTTTTGACTTCCCAATAGGATCAGTAGTACTTTTTTTTTTTTTTTTTTTTCCCCTCTTTGCCTGTGCATTTGTTTGGTACAACTATCAGCTTTAGGGCATTTGGCATAGCCAAT
>NW_020449373.1:0-1851 GCF_003343035.1 Apteryx rowi | reverse complement strand
ATGGGACCAGACTCTCTTCAGTGGTGCCGAGCGACAGGACGCAAGGCAACGGGCACAAACTGAAACACAGGAAGTTCCATCTGAACATGAGGAAATACTTTTTCATTGTGTGGGTGACAGAGCCCTGGCACAGGTTGCCCAGAGAGGTTGTGGAGTCTCCTTCTCTGGAGATATTCAAAACGCGCCTGGATGCAATCCTGTGCAACGTGCTCTAGGTGACCCTGCTTGAGCAGGGGGTTTGGGCTAGATGATCTCCAGAGGTCCCTTCCAACCTCAACCATTCTGTGATTCTGTGATTTATTCATTTATTTTTAATCTCACTGCTAAAGACAGACAGGTAATTACTGACCATTAGCAAAACTATTCCTATGTTGGGTTGTTTCAGATGCTGCTTTTAGCTACTTTTTGTCACAAGATCATAGTCCCATTGTAGAAGAGCACAGTTGCCCAGTTAAGACAGACTTTTTAAACAGAGGGAAGAAGAGTGAACTAAAGGAAAAAAAGTAGATGACCGGAGAAAAGAGACATGGGACAAGGGACAGAAAGGATCCTAAATCTAACATATAAGGTGCCATGCAGTACTGCCTGAACATTTCATCAGGAACTCCCTAATGTGAAAATAGAAAATAGTATATAAATCTCTACAGGACATTTACATACCCTCTTTCTCCCCAGTCTCTTCTTTTTCAAGGACACCTCTTAGTATACTGTCATGAAGTCTTAATTGTGCTACAGCATCTCAGAGAATCCCGGGAATGTTTGCTCCATTTCACCCGTCCATTTCCCTGAAGCTATTGCTGGATTATGAATTTTTCCCCCATTGTCCTAAGAYGATTATAATGGCTCGTATTCCTACAGTTTGTTCATCAGTTAAACCCATTTTCTGATGCATTCGTTTTGCTCACTTCATTTCTGGCCCATATCCCAGTTTGCGGGTTTGATTTTAACATGCTCCTTTTGATTATTTTGATATCAAGAGAACTTTTTCATTTCTAAATCTGTAATGTTTGCTGCCTGCTAGGAAGTTCTGTGTGGTAGCCTGTATGGGCCTTTTGTTATCTGGCACAAACTAGCTTCTATTCTGTTGCACCCTGTAATTGCTACTTGTTAGAAGGATAAGGAAAAGAAGCATAGGAACTTGCACTTGCAAGATGCTGAAGAGAGCAGTGAGGAAAGTTTGAAGACTATTCTGCAGTCATGTAGGAACTAGAGGCAACCAGATTTAGCTGAGCTGATTGTGCAAAAATTATGGTGCAGTCCAGCCATCTGTGATGGAATCATATGCTGGGATCCAAAGAGAGAAAGCATTTAAGAAAGGGGTAGAGAAGGGAAAAGGAGGAAAAACAGAGGAAGTAGACACAGAAAATGAGAAAAATATGTGCATGGCTATTCAAAATGTTATCTTTCTTTGTCCTTGGAGTTTGCTTTAAAAAAAGAAAAAGTCATATCCACAGAATTGGGAGATCTTTTAATATATGGTTTTACTTAAGGCCTTTCTTTCTGTATAATGCTAGGTACCTTTTTTCCTTGCCCCCCTCCCCCCTCCCTTTTACTTCCTTGCTGTCTGTATTCTTTGCTCAATTTTGCAGATCTGGAGAAAAGAAAATGTAACAACAAGGCTGTGTTCTGCTTGCATTTGCTTCTGCAGTGTGCCAGTTTATTTTGAACTAAGTACTGTTCTTAGTCTGCTATTTTGTTCTTTGATTGCTTCAGCACTGTTGAAATTGGCATTTTTTTCAGTTTGCTCACATTCTCCCTGTCGCGGTCCGCGGGAGTGACGGGAAAGAATCATACGCATTCACAGAATGCAGGTTCAATTCCAACTTTATTCGGCAATTTGCCCATCTTATA
>NW_020449372.1:0-1779 GCF_003343035.1 Apteryx rowi | reverse complement strand
GGGTGACTCGGAGGCGCTGGGGGCCCTGGCCCAGCCCTGCCGCGGCCCCGCTGTGGGGCGGCCCAGCCCCCCCCGGGCCCTGGGGGCCGTTGCCTGGTGCAGCCGAGCTGTGGGGCTGCGCCATGGGGCGGGAGGTGGCGCGTGCGGTTCCCTGTGGGGCCGAGCCGCGGTCCCCAGGTCCCCGTGGGGTGGGAAGTGGGACCAGCTGACAGTTCCCCAGTCCCTGTGGGGCAGGAGGTGGCACCTGTGGTTGCTGTGGGGCTGGGCTGCGGTTCACCTGGTGGCCGTGGGGCAGGAGGTGTCACCTGTGGTTGCTGTGGGGCCAGGCCGCGGTTCACCTGGTGGCCGTGGGGCGGGAGGTGTCACCTGTGGTCACTGTGGGGCCGGGCTGCGGTTCCCCTGGTCCCTGTGGGGCAGGAGGCAGCACCTGCGGTCACCGTGGGGCGGGATGGGGCCCCGTGGGGCAGGAGGTGACACCTACGGTTGCCCTGGGGTCGGGCTGCAATTTCCCCGGTCACTGTGGGGCAGGAGGTGACACCTGTGGTCACCATGGGGCCACATTGCGGTTCCCCCGGTTGCCGTGGGGCAGGATGTGGGGCCAGGCCGCGGTTCCCCTGGTCGCCGTGGGGCGGGATGGGGCCCCGTGGGGCGGCAGGCGGCGCCCGGTTGCCCGGAGCCACGAGCGAGTCCCCGGGGAGCTGGCGGCACCCGGCAGCGCGGAGGCGGCTGTGGGCAGGGCCCAGGCGGAGCCGAACGGGGCCCCACGCGGGCTGTGGGGTGCCCCACGGCGGGGCCAGACCCACGGCATGGACCAGACCCATGGGAAAGACCCATGGCGGGGCCGGACCCACGGCACGGAGCCACGGCACAGATGGGCCCCGTGGCAGGGCCGGAYGTGTAGCAGGGCCAGACCCGTGGCCAGGCCCCACGGCAGCACCGGCCCCACGGCAGCGATGGCGGCTGCACGTGCCCCACGGCAGGGCGACAGCAGGCACCGCTTATACCCCAGTCCATCCCCACGCCGGGCGCTGTTCATGCCTCGTTCCGGCCCCGCACCGGGCGCCGCAGCTCCGCTCTCCGGCAGGTCGGCGCGCCGGCGCCATGTTCAAGGAATACTTCCAGTACAAGGGCATCAGCTTCCCGGGGCTCATCTACTCGCCCCGCGCCCTGGAGGCCGCCCACAACGACTTCCAGGTGCTGGACGACGACGTCTTTAACGTCACCTACCAGAAGTCGGGTACGGGACCCCCGCGTCCGGATCCCCCCCCCCAGCAGAGCAAGGGCCCGGACGCCTGGGCCCGTCGCTGGCGGCGCTGATCTGGGCGCCTGCCGCGTCCGTGTCCCCCCCCGCATCCAGGCACCGTGTGGATGCTGGAGATCCTGAGCCTCATCCGGAGCGACGGGGACCCGAGCTGGTGCCGGACGGTGCCCAACTGGGACCGGGCGCCCTGGTTCGAGACGGTGCTGGGGCTGGGGCGGGCGCAGCGCAACCCGCCGCCCCGGCTCATCAGCTCCCACCTGCCCGTGCAGCTCTTCGCCAAGTCCTTCTTCAGCTCCAAGGCGAAGGTGGGGGCTGCCGGGGGAGGAGGGGGGGGTCCTGCCGTGGGGTGCCCCGACCCACGCCGTGCCCCCCCCCGTGCCCCCCCCAGGTCATCTACACCGTGCGCAACCCCAAGGACGTGCTGGTCTCGCTCTACCACTTCGCCCAGATCTTCCGGCCCTACAAGGACCCCGGGAGCCTCGACCAGTTCCTGGACAAGTTCCTGGAGGGCGACGGTG
>NW_020449371.1:0-1749 GCF_003343035.1 Apteryx rowi | reverse complement strand
GGTGTGCGGGTGTGTTAGGACCTGCAGTAAATGACAAAGTCCAGCCAGGAGCAGTGAGGGCCTGGAGGGATGAAAGAGGGCGTGGAGGTCAAGGCGACTTGTCTGAGATCATGATTGTGAGGGCGTTTCCGTCGCAGTGGGAAGGCCCGTCCGTGAAGATGGCCAAGGCTTGTCTGCTCCTCACACTATCATCCCGTGCTGCTCATCCACACGGGCACCAAAGCCACTGCCCAGGGAGACCTGCAAAGCATCAAGCACAACTACCAAACTCTAGGGGTGATGACTGGTGGATCTGGGGCCCAGGTGGTTTTCTTTTCAATCTTGCTGGTGAGGGCCAAGGGCTTGAGGAGGTCAGGAGAGATCCTGTGGGTGAACAACTAGTTGCACAGCTGGTGTCAGCAAAAGGGTTTTGGTTTTATGACCATGGAGCCCTGTTTGCTTGGAAGACATTGGGTCAGGCTGAAGAAGCACAACAAGAGCATCTTTGCTGACAGCCCAGCAAACCTGGTAAGGGGAGAGTTGCACTGGGAACGACAGAAGAGAGAGAGGATGACCAAGATCCAAGTGAGGAGGTGGTGGACCAGGTTAGCAAGGAAAGGGTAGAGGGTGGCATAAACAGGCAGGACCCTGTAATCCACAATCCAGGGCTGAAGGGGGCCCACCCCAAGCGGATCCTCATAAACAAGGACGTGCCTACAGGAAAGCATTCCAGGGGAAGCTCTCATAGCCTTCCTGAGAAATGAGCATGGCTGGTGCCTTTCTGAAGTGCCCGGACACTAATGCATGCAGCATGGGGAGCAAACACGAGGCATGAGAGGTCTGTGTGCTGCTGCAGAGTTATGATCTCATTGGGATCCCAGAGACATGGTGGGATCGCTCAGAGGACTGGAGTGCTGTGAGGGATGGACACAGGCTCTTTAGGAAGGACAGGCGGGCAAGGCGAGGAGGGGGAGTTACCCTTCACGTGGGAGAGCAGCTCGAATGAAGGGAGCTCTGCTTGGGACGGACGATGAGCCAGTTGAGAGCTATGGGTCAGGGCTAGTGGGCAGAGCAACATGGGTGATACTGTGCTGGGGATCAGCTACAGCCACCCAGTCAGGAAGAAGAAGCAGATGAGGCCTTCTTCAGACAACTGGAAGAAGCCTCACGTTTGTAAGCCCTGGTCCTCATGACTGGGGACCTGTCGCAGGGGTGAAGGAGGGGGGAGAAGGTTATTGGTTAATAGTTATTATTATTATTTCTAGGTTTATTTGAAATAGATTTATTGAAGACGGCTGTATAGTGTAGTCACAGCAAGCGAATCTTACTGCACACTTGTTAGTGCCTGAGTCTCGTTTTTTTATACCACTCCAACAGTTTCTTGTCAGAGGTTCTCTTAACTCCCAGAGAATAACCTTGAGAGGCGTCCCAATTCAAGGGGAGATTCACCGCCGTGCAGCCCGCTGCCGTGCAGGAGAGCTCAACAGGTTCTAGGCTGCAGCGCTATTTATGGGCACAGAGTTTAACTCATGGTCATACAATATCTGGTGTGGAGATGTACCTTTTTTTGCTGATCTCATGCCGTGTTGGGGAAAATATCCCCCCTTTTTGCTGATCTCATGCCCATTTCTGGCCTCACCAGTTGCAACTAGTATGGCCTAGCTAATCCTGGTCAGCCCTGGGCACTGTCAGTTATTTGCAGTTAGCTGGGGCCTGACATAAGGGTGGGGAGGGGGTGGTTGTGCTTCACTACACTTTGGGCCCGAGATG
>NW_020449370.1:0-1800 GCF_003343035.1 Apteryx rowi | reverse complement strand
AGGTGACCCTGCTTGAGCAGGGGGGTTGGACTAGATGATCTCCAGAGGTCCCTTCCAACCTCAGCGATTCTGTGATTCTGTGATTCTGTGAAATGGTGTGGTTGGATTAGTAATGATCATACCAAAAGATATATTGACCTGCTTCCACTAACAATACATCAGTCACTAGAGCAAGACAAATCTAGCAATATCAATAACACTTCCAGCTGAAAAGCTGTGGTAGGAAGCCATGCAGAGTATGTGTTACTGTTTTAGGTATTATTCTAGTATAGCTTTGCATTTCTCTTTGTCAGCAACAGGCTGCTGTACTACAAAAGTAAGATTATTCATTTCAGCAGAAATGATTTCTGACAACCTCCAGCCCCCAAACTCACACTTCTTCCTCAGTGTGTTCTGTGTTAAACATCTTTTTATTCCTGAATTATATAGGAAAAAGCATTCTTGGGATCTCTGTGATTCTTGTCTTTTGTTGTTTTCTTGGGAGGTTTGGTACTTTGTCCTACAGTCTGCATTGTTTCCTCCAGATCTAGATGAAACAAGATCAGTTTGGGGCTTGCACATTTTGTTAATTGTTCCTTAGATACTGCACATTTTCAGAATAGAAACAGATTCCACATGCTGACAGTAACTGTCCCCTCTCAGAGCAAATGCTGGCCACAAGCCTGAAGTCTCCTCACTAATAGCTGCCAGTTTTCAGAATCATTCACAAATTAAAGACGTTATGGACACTCTCATTTAATGACTATATTAAAGACAGTGCTTTCCAGAACACTGGCTTGGCTCTTTTAAACACTGGTTTTACAGCAAAAAGCACAGATACAGTTCAAATATTTAAAAGTAAAACAACAAAACAAATGAAATGGAATGAAAAAGACTATAAACAAGTCCCCTACCTAAACTCAGTTGTTTCTCATTGATGATGCATCTGCTGTAGTCAGAGGCTGTATCTGTCTCTCCCCACTTATCCAATGTACTTTAAAGGAATATATAAAATCAGATTATTTTAGCTCTTTTGTGTAGGAGAAGTATTGAAGCAACATGTTATGATTTTGCAGGAAATGGTGTAAATTTAGTTACTCCACTGATATTAGAAACTGGAGTCCTAGGGAAGGAGGCTTTTTAATGAAATAGGAGGCTATCATAGTTCCTAAAACCTTGTCAAAGCATGAAAGGAGTACCTATTAGCAATGATTCTGAAATGCAGATATGATTCTGGAAAGCTAATTCAAACAATATCATACTGCATATCCAGGTCATAAGACTTACCTGATTTCTCCTGACCCAAACTATTGGCCTTAACTTTTGATTTTTACACCTTGCTGTGGGAAGCTACCTTGCTTGTGAATGGGAAGCTTGGCAATCTTATTTGTGATGTTTTGCAGTCTAGTTGAATGATGTGTCACCCTGGCTGTTTGAATCAACCCCAGTCTTAGTTGGATCAAACCTTAGATTTATCTGTCAAATTTATGACAGACTTTCTAAGTTTTCTTTCTCCTTCTGGCCACTTACTGATTTGCTGTCACATCCTCTTTATTTCAGGTTAGCTGTCTGGTACCATTTATTTTATGAACTATTGTACAGGAGAGGATGATTTCAGTTCTAGAAGAATGTTGGAGTGAGGGAGGGGACCCCGGAGTAACGATGAGTCTCAATATGAGTATGGTCGTTCTCCCTTTATTAGAGCTTACACAAAGTATATATATCGWCAAGCAATACGCATGCGCTAGCAATAGTTACATGATTGGTTACAGTTTCTGTCCATACGTATAAAGCGGATACATGATTGGTGCAAAGTTGCTG
>NW_020449369.1:0-1809 GCF_003343035.1 Apteryx rowi | reverse complement strand
CCCAGGTCTTCCTGTTTGTCTTTTCAGTTGGAGCTGAGTTTTCTCTTCTCACATTCATGGCCTATGACTGCTATGTTGCCATCTGCAAGCCCCTGCACTACGGGACCCTCATGGGTGGCAGAGCTTGCGTCAGAAAGGCCGCAGCTGCCTGGGCCAGTGGTTTTCTCAATTCTGTGCTGCACATTGCTAAAACATTTTCAGCACCACTCTGCAAAGGCGATGTTGTGGACCAGTTCTTCTGTGAAATCCCCCAGATCCTCAAGCTCTCCTGCTCAGACTCCTACCTCAGGGAAGTTGGGGTTATTGTGGTTACTGCCTGTTTAGTCTCTGGGTGTTTCATTTTCATTGTGGTGTCCTATGTGCAGATCTTCACAGCTGTGCTGAAGATCCCTTCTGAGCAGGGATGACACAAAGCCTTTTCCATGTGCCTGCCTCACCTGGCCGTGGTCTCCCTGTTTGTCACGACTGCAATGTTTTTCTACCTATAGCCCCCCTCCCTCTCCTCCCCAGCTGTGGATCTGGTGGTGTCTGTTCTATACTCGGTGGTGCCTCCAGCAATGAACCCCTTCATCTACAGCATGAGGAACAAGGAGCTCAAAGACGCACTGAGGAAACTGGTTCAGTAGGTACAATGTCAGCACCAGTAACTCTCCCATGTGCATCTGCTCCTCATTCCCAGGGCATTTGGCAACAGAGCTAGGTGTTGCTCATGTCTTTCTTTCTCACATACTTTTCTCTGTTACATTCTCCTAAAAGAAATAAATATTTTGCTTTGTGCCACTCGTCCTCAGGAATCTCTCATTTGAATCTGATCAAGAGACCGTGTTGAAGCAGGAAGCCAGGCTTCCGCCTTCATCAGCAGAGATTGGGGAACCTCCGAGCCCACTAGTCTGAGCTCCCTGGATGCCCCCAGTGTAATGAGGAGAGTTTCCCTTTGCAGTGTCTCTTTTGGTGCTGACACCAAGGGAGCTCAGGGGCACAGAGTCAGGCTCCCACGAGTACAGGTGTGGGCAGACCATGGGTCCTGTGTCCCTTAAGAGAGCTCAGGTCCTGTGGCCACAGTCAGGGTATGATCTCACATCCCTCTCCTGTGAGGGTGGCAGCTGACTGTCACCATGGGCTGGTCCCTTCCCTCTACAGAGTTCCAACACGCCACGCAGAGCGACAGTGGAAAGGAGGAGAGTCTGGATGAAGTCTGTTGGCCTAGTGATCCCTTACTGATCAAGGATTCATCTATTGGTGACTAGTGGCAGTGGAGCTGGTGAATGGTCTCTGAATTTCCTACCCAAGGCTGTCCTACAGGTGACAGTGCTGATGAGAGATGTCCATCCTTCTGGAGGGGAATCTGAGCTCCCAGGAGAGCTCAGGGGATCTCCAGGGACGGCGTGTGCCTGGGGTGGGCAGTGAGTGGAGCCTCACAAAGGGAGGGACGATCCACGGTGAAGTAACCAGAAAGTGGGGTACTAAATCCAGGTATGCATGGGGAAATGAGGGCTCTGCAGTCTCAGGAAAGGCAGTGGGGAGCCAGGAGGTGCAGGGAAGGGGCACTGGAGAGTGATTCCTGCACCCTCAGGGAAGAATCGCAGGCTGGAGCATTGCCTGAGTTATGCTGTGGACATGCCTGTGCGTGGCCCTGCACCTCTCATGTCCAGACCTGTCCCTGTCCCCATCCTGCTGACCTGACTCCCATCTCTACCTCAAACCTGCCTGCACACTACAGTCAAGAAAGCCTTAGAAAGGGATGCTGGGACCCGAGCAGCACCCAGAGAGGGTTTTAGGTGCAAAAGATGACCATATATCCACAGCAAC